>NW_020220880.1:507-1498 GCF_003070985.1 Temnothorax curvispinosus | reverse complement strand
CGTCAAGCGCTAGTGAGAGCGGCCGCGCTGCTCTCGGTAACCCGCTAGTCGCTCAAAGGAGGTGAAAGTCCGGCGGGCGCCATAACTGCCACCACCACTACCACCATCATCTCCAGAACCATGAACTGGGTGTTGAGTACGGCGGGCCCGGCCCGGCCCGGCCCGGCACAGGCCCGGGGTGACCCGGGTCCGGTCCCACGACAGCGCATCAGCCGGCGAGTGGCGTAACCTAGATGAGCCGAGAGACCCGCTAACTTGTACTCACGATACCGCTAGCTCTAGCGGCTATTCCGAGCCGGCGCGGCCAGCGCGTGTGCGTCTAGACCGCCATGCCGCGCGCGCTTCCGGGGTTTCCCTTTCCGTCTCGTGACTCACGAAGGAAGGCACGAGACGCGCGCGAGAGGAAGCAGCCGCGTCTAATTCGACCGCTTCCTTAGAAGAAGGCCGGTGAGAGGAAGGACGTCTAAGACCGGCAGCTTCAACAACGCCATCAACAATCGTATAATTTCTGATTAATTAATATTTTTCGCGTTGTTTTGTACCGTTATAAATGTGTACTGTTTAAAATGTCACTATTATTTGCACTTAAATCATCAGTATTTTAAATATATATATAGTCATTTCTTTTGAAATGATAGTGGATTGCCAAAAAAAATTTTAGGTTGTTTTATTATTAAATATATATGTATGCACATATACATTATTTTGCATAGTTAAATTATAAATAACTAAATATCCGGATGAGAAATTGCTTTTTTGATTAATGCATCACCAGATTATCCAACGCAACGTTATTCAACGCGCTGAAAGTAATTCTCTTCGTTACATTACAATCATTTACTTTCTCTTTTTTTTCCTGCGACACTACGAAAGAGGAGAAGCATAGCACCGAACGCCATTGAAACTGCAGGAAAACTAAATAGTATAACATAATATTAAGTAAGACCTAAATTAATTATTTCATAGGAAGGAAGGATCACCCCCCCCCCCC
>NW_020220880.1:0-407 GCF_003070985.1 Temnothorax curvispinosus | reverse complement strand
TGTACGATATTATATTTGTTTAATTTACTTAAAAATTTTTTAAGATAAAAAGCATTAAAGAATTAAAATATTCATAATATCTATATATTAAATGCGATTAATTTATTAGAAATATTTCATTATATGTGATGCTTTGTATATTTATAATATTTATATGTTATTGCATTTTTCAATTACTTTCTACGTCCTATTCGTTTTTAAACTCTGAAGTTACTGTTTTAACTTTACCATTATCTATGTTCTGAGATACCTTCGTGAAGCTAAATTGTACCGAAGTCAATTAAATGCGGGCACAAACTTGGTCCTCGAGCTTGCAGCGACGACAATGAGCCTAGAAATAAGCCAGTGCAATGTCTGGCATGTCTCTGGTGCGAACTCCTTATCCGAAGGCGATTTACAAATCGGTA
>NW_020220879.1:0-4011 GCF_003070985.1 Temnothorax curvispinosus | reverse complement strand
AAAAGTATACATATTATAGGCTAATTGCAGACGTACATATGTGCTAGTAAAGTTACTTCAAACACCCGCAACGCGGAATGGCACTGCACTGTGCGCCGGAGTGACGCGACGCTTACGATTTTCGTATTTTTAACTATATATGTTTCACTATTTAAAAAAAATTGAAAAAAATATATGTTATAGTGGACACTTTAAGAGAAATTTTCGTAAAAATTTCAAAGGGTTACCTCGAAAATATCACCCTAAAAAAAAATATTAACAAATTTAAATATTTTTTTTGGTCTTTTTTTGGCAAACATTTTGGACATTTTTTTTGTTAATTAGTTTTATTAGTCTACATAACATATATTTTTTTCATCAAGATCGGTCAAGTGGATTTTTTAAAATAATATTTGGTGGAAAGTTTTATCATATTGGTACTAACTTGTGACATTAATGTCAGCTCTGTATGATCAAGGGCCGATTTCACATGCTTACTCCGCTAGGCCCTTTGGTTTTAATTTGATTCTTATTAAAACGTATTTTTGTTTAAATAATGTTTAAATAATATTTGCGGTAAAATTTGTTTTTTTATTTGTCGAACTTAACATGTAAAATATTTGATTCAAATTAAAAAAAAATAATATAGTCATATAAGATTATATATGATCAGATCAGAATATTGCATCTCAAAGTATCCGATAGATGGCATTCGATGTGATCTGTTTCTCGTAATTAAAATTTTACAAAGAGTGTTATAAGATAACGGTATCAAGAAGACACGACACTGTCTCGAAACGACACAATTTTTGTATCAGTTATATCGTGAAGTCCACTCTTATAATAAAGTAGCACGCTTAAAAAATAAAATTTTATATAATCTTGTTTAAATTTATAAATTGGTATAAATTTAAATTTAAAACAAAATTATATAAAATTCTAATAAAATCAAATAACATTTATATATGACAAATTTGACTTATATGACAAATTTGACTTATATGATTATATTTGACTTATATGATTATATTTGACTTATATATGATTATATTTGACTTATATATGATTATATTTGACTTATATGATTATATTTAACAAATTAATTTTGAATTTATTACCATATTTAATCCACACTTGGCAAATTAAAAACATATTAACTTTGCATTTTCTTAGGTCTGTGCGGCTGATTTTGCATACTTTAACAAAGCAAGGTCCAGTTTAATCCATATATAGATTAAATAAGATGGGGTACTTTAATTTGATTTAAATATGACATATTTAAATTATAATTGATTTGCATATTCGATTCTAATAAGATTCTTAATAAATTCATATAAGCTTTTAATACGGTTTTAATACAATCGTTTTTCGCGGGAGCACGTGTGTAAATGGACGTCTTTGACGTTCTCTCTCTTCCCTGCCGACGTCGTGACGCTCTTCCTCTCCTCGTTGCTCGACAACCGCCTGTGAAAACCACTCGTAGCGGCGGCGACGGCGACGGCGGCGGCGGAAGTTCCGCTAACTTCGATAAAGTTCGTCGATTAAGCGCGGGTGCGCGCCGCGACGCGGAGGTGGAAGACGCCTCCGACTGTTCCGGCGGTGGCCGTCGCGACGGATGTGCACGCAAGCGTGAACAGCGCAAGCTAAGCCGCTCATCTTCCTCTCTCTCTCTCTTTCTCTCTGTCTCTGGGTGCGCGTCTGCTAAGCGCCTAGAAGGTGTAGACGGCGCCTCGTCCTCGTCCCGCGCGCGGCCTCGGCTTGAGCCCCCTGTTCATTATAACTTGGCCGTGGGATGTGCGAGGCCTCGTTGTTGACGGCGCGTCGGCGTCCCAATTATACACGCGTTGCCGCTAACTAACCTTATTTGCAAACCCCGCGGGCGCTACCGCGCTCCCGTCGCCTGTCTCCTCTCCAAAATCCGTCTCGGCGGCGACTCTCCCCTGGCTGCAACCGCGCGTTGGAAAGCGCGTCCCGTCGATTTAATTGCGACTTGACCGACGAGCCCGCCCGGGTCTCGTCTGGTTGACGTCCGCGATGCGACCTTCGCGGTGACGTCTCTCGCGCGGATGTCATCTCGCGACCGGGATTAACTCGACTTAAATTTCTTAACTGAAGGAACTCCCTTGTGTGTGTGTGTGCCGGAGGTGGCAAGAGGATTTTCGAAGTGGCGTTTCTACACAGTACTGTCCATAAGTTCCCGGACACCTCAAAATTTCGAAATAAGAGTCCAAAACTTGGTTGAACCATGTTTATTCAGACTTTTTATGATACATTGTTTTTATAAAACGAAAAACTAAGTGAACTCTTGGGATTATAGCTGACTTTCATTTAAAAAAACTAAAGTTTTGATTTGCTGCTATGATTACTTCGGATAAATATCAAGATATTTCTCTATTTTTCGTTCTTTATTGTTTTACGCACAATTTTATTAATGTCGTGATATTTTAATGCTGAAAACATATCAAATTGTAGGTATTTTTTTTAATTTGTCATTGTATGTTTGTTAGTTTTCTCTGATTTTTCAATTTTCTTGTAAATACGTTACCACTTACCTCATTTTTCATATCTGAGCGGCGGAATCATTAAATTTTCATGAATTTAAAACGGATGGGCTGTTGTGGATTCACTGCGGCCCGCTTTGCAGATTTAATTGCATCTTGACCGAGCCAGTCGGTTGAATCACCATCGTCGCCGTCGCGGTGAAGTCCACAGACGGATGTTGTATTTCATCGTCAGAATGAGCGCGCGCTACAATAGAAGTTCCACCGTGCTTTCGGTAATTCACCAGAAGTAAGCGGCTGGAAAGGAAATTTCCTCCGCTCGGGGAGAGATTACCTCGCGGAAACGCGATATTTTTACCAACTTTGATGTTGCTTTCTTATTTTCCATGGTATTTTACCGTAATCATGTCTGCTTGTGTAATTTTTGCTTTACCGATACTTACGCAATCATCGTTCGTACTTTGTTGTGCAAAGTTGCACGTATATACATTATCGCTGTCTTCTCGTGTTCGTGATGAAACGAGTTGCGAAATGCGGGAGCGTAAAGTTATCTCGTTTCGCATAATTTCGCCGAGAGCGCGGGGTCGCATCAGAGTTTCGTGTGGTGTTCAGACTTACGATAGAAAACGGGATACACGTGGTTTAGAATTTATCACTGGTTATTATGTGGATGACCAGTCTATTCGGAGTTTCCCGGCCGCTTTTAGCAAACATATAGTTGTTTATCAAACAAGCTTTAGACGACAAATTCCGCTACGTGTCGATGTACCTAATATCAAAGTATTAAGCGTGAAAGAACATTTGCGAGAGAATAATTCTGTTGCTCTGCACGCCCACGTGCATCACGAGAAGTTAGCGAGGAAAAAAAGGGCAACATTTTCGGGAGAGATCTGATATTATAACGACAATGATATGTGTCGGCGGAATTGTTAATGCCCGGAGTGGCGCCCCGCCATTCTTCTCCGCTCATCCTTTTTTTTTCTCTTGCTTGACATCCGGAATAGCGCCGAAGTTAATATTTCATGTGCCCGGCTGTTCCGGCGTTGAGAAAATGGAAAGGGCGAGGCCGCAGGTTTGAGCCGCGGTAAAAAGGGGTGTTCGGGATAGGGAGGGTAGCTGGGATGCGTGAAGTTATGAGGCCCTTTCCGGCGGAACGGCCGGACTACCCGCGGTGTGATTTAGCGCCAGAAACTGCTTCTTCTCATTCAATAAAATCGTCGCTTTTACCTATCTGCGATGAACGAGAGGAGAGATATAAAAATCGTTTTTCTTCAAACAGGAAGGAGCGAAGATTTGATAATGGTTATTTGAAAATTAATCCACAGTTGTATTTAAGGTAGAATGCATAAAAAATCTTGTTTCCTGAAACGTTGCATCGGCTAAGAATAAATTTCTGTTTGATTGCATAATTCTATCACTTCATCTATGATTTATAATTTTCAGTCCTATATTTTATATCAAAGAAACAGACGTTCGTTAAATACAAAATGAGAGAGTCAAGAAACCAAATTCGAGCAAATAAAGGTTGTTA
>NW_020220878.1:683103-784290 GCF_003070985.1 Temnothorax curvispinosus | reverse complement strand
TATATATGTACAAAATCTTACTGTTATACATGCGCTTGCACAAAGATACGTCATGCAGATGTGTCTCATAAATTTACAATCTCCTTTAATATAAAATGCGAGGGGCAAATTTAAAAAAGATAAAATTATAATTACTTAGATTGTTATACATTTATACATGGAAAGTAACTCGCCCACATGAGTAAAGTTTCGTATAAAATTAGTCATGCAATATCACATAGAAAAAAATTTGTCAACTCAAATAATATATTTCTTAGATTCTCTATTATATTTGGCAAGTTTCGATTTTATTTTACTTATATTTCATTAAGTTTAATCTAAATATGGTAACAGAAATTGATCTACTATAGAGATATTTTTATGCCATTCGGTATGAGGAATTCCGGGCACTGTGATGATCTTTAGCTTGCTCCGTTTATCTAACGTTTTCAAACCAATCACATCATCTTTATAAATAGATCTTTCACGCATGTCTATCACAGTGTTGTTATTGTCGTAATATCCAAAGTGACTGCTTTGCCATGGAGTGATAACGCCATCGTCTGGTCCTCCAATGAGTATCATACGTTTCAGCTTGGTTAAACCTGTTTTATAGTCGGAATTGTTGAAAACGTCGACTTCATTGTTCACATATGGCAGAAACTTGCTGTATTTATAATACAATTCCTGAAAAAAAAAAGGAAATTTAATGTATATCAGAATGTAGACTATGTAAAATTAGGCCTGTTCGTTTTCTTTGCACTTCTTAACTAGTGCAATAAGTTAGAATGAAAGAAAATATTTTATATCATCATATAATTTGTTTTATTCTAACAGGCCTATTGGTTAAAGTTAGGATAGTAACTTGGTGATGAGGATCATTCCAGTAATTTCCAATACTGGTGTGTTGTCCAAGTCGTGAATAAAAGAGTTCATAAGCAGTTTCACAAACTAAATCTGGGAAAATTAAATGCAGGAAACGTGCTGAAACCAGGATTTTACGATTAGAGTGAAATCGTTGCCTCCTTCTCTATTTGGATATCACAGTATTTTACGTACTTCCATATTGCCCCGCTTGCGGCGAGCTCAGAGAAATAAAGTTTCTGACATTATGCATGGGAAATCTTTGCAATATGGCTCTAGCTAATAAACCACCCTGACTATAACCAATTAAATTAATTCCTTCAGGAAATGCAGCACCTATGGAGAGTACATCCATGCCCATTTCCTCTACCTGTTCCCACATTGGTTCCAGGCTACTCCAACCTGCAAATCTAACAGTGTTGTAGACTGGAGTTCCAGGATGCATCTGTGAACATACATGTATATATTAATATAAAAATCAAATGTTAACTAATTTGCACACATACATACATATCATGAGTGACACATATTTTTTTTTATAGAAGCTTATTTTAGCCAACGTTAAAATAATTGTGTTATTGTGTTTGCATAAAACATATTTGAACAATGAAAATGGTCATGCTACAATAAAATCTCTTTATTTACAAATGATAATACTACAGAACATGTTACATTATCAATAGAGGGGCAAAATAATTAATGCGAGAAAATGTCAAAATAAAGTTAAAAAAAATGTAAAAATCAATCCACCACATTTGTGCAATGAAACAATGATGTTGGGATATCTGTAAGTCCCTTTGTTCCGCTGCAATCAATGCCATCTTGCCTACCTCCTGAATTCTGTTGCTAATGAGTTCCATACTGTCACTTCCAGTGAGAACCCCGTGAATAACAACGACAGCGTGATATGATTTTGCTTCATTGTATAATAATAAATAAAATAACAATAGATAGATACGTATCACAGAATTTATCATGTTTTTCGATGCTGCACAAAGCTGACCTCTAACCTCTAACTCGGACTGATTTTGATGCATTTCTTTGCAGCGCTACGGTGAAATGGTGAAATGAAGAGATAGGACGTTCTCAAATCAAGTGGATAAGAAAGTAGTCAGTGTTACCGATAAATGATACTGTATTCCTGTTTGCAATGCTGAAAGCTTATCTTCTTTTTGAAGACATTGCTTGAGAGATATACATTTCTTTCAAGTGTCCATAAGCTATAATGAAACATGTTATTTTATACAAATTTTATTATTTTATTAATTATTATATATTATCGCGTTAAATATATCCTTTTCATTATAAATTAAAATTAGGTTCCAGATTTTTATTATTAAACTATCATCAATGATTGTTTATGTATTAGCCTTTGTTTGGATTATTAATCATATATAAACATTGCATATTGTATCGAGAACTCCCAAATTAGTTATGTTCTTTTTGCAAAAAATACTCAATAGAAAAATTCCGTAAATGAGAGTAATGATCCCGTGGTTAAAGTCGGTGACGATGGATTGAAGGGTGAGTGAAAGAGAGGGTGATGATGGCCGAAGGAATCCAATTGCATCATGAAACGGTGCGTTGGAGAATATAGTAGGTCGCCACCCTAATCCTTACGGGCTGCTGTGTACTAGGTGGCGGGGCACGTGGTATTTCCCGAGCTCGTCTCCAGCCATACATCACCGACTCTGACGTCGCTCCCGCTTTTCTCCCAGTCCCAATCCGTAGACGAAACTCACGCCCTGTACCGGAGCGACGGATGCCGAGAGCGCATTGTTTCGACCAGCGTCATCCATGATTATCACGGGCTTTAACCCCTCAAGGAGCAACCCTTTTGGTGTACGCGCGCACCATTATCCATTGCATTGATATATTCCTGGAATCCGGGATCCGGGTATTATCGCCACTTGTGTTTCCGGTTGTATAATAGAGCGGCACTTAATAGAGCTCGTCTTATAAGCAGTAATAATCTTTAATTTTATTACGTATATCTAATATGTTTTAAATTATATTTAGTATATTGAATACGTCTAAATATGTATCGATTAAATCTAAAAGTGAAATTTTATCTGTTTTATAATTTTTGATGATTTTTTTATCTACAAGTTCTATCATCCAGAAGATATAATTATTTTCTAATTTTGTAACACATATGCACATATCTTCAAATATTGGTGACTATTGCGTAGTCACCGCGATCATGGAAGTCCGTACTTTTCTCGTAGAAAGAATGTCAGTGACCCCCATCGAGTGACCCCCTCGAAATTCAGAGGGTGTCTTCGACGATCAACGCGTCATCGAGATGAAGTAATTTACAGGAGTGACAGCGGAGATACTCGATGCTTAAGGACGAAATTAGAGCTGTCGTCTCCCGCTACATCACGTCTAGACTATCATGACGGCAGTGAAAGGGGTATCGCGTCTCTAATCGATTTTATTAGATTCTACGAATCAAATGATTCCTTGGCCTCACAGCACGAGGTCTTTATCTAGTTAATCAGGATTAATCCGATTCCGATTCATTATATCGAGACATAATACTCGTCATATTGATGATCCATATCCCATTCGAGAAGTGCTAGTTATAAGACGTAGAAGTAAAACGTCACGATGTTTCATGAATTATTTTTATTATGAAATAATATTTTGGTAATAAAAATGTATAATCCTGAGATCTTCTTTTGTAATGATATAATGCCATCTTTTATAAATTTTATTTCGCCTTTTGTTCTCTCTCGAAATTGTCCATATGTCTATATAATACACCGAATATTAGTTTAGTTAATTATCGTAAGAAACTGAAGATTATGGACACGATAAGGCACAGGAAGCAAAAACAACGGCATGGATACGCGGTAATTTACAATGAGGACCGTTACGAATGATTGCGCGGCAGGAGCGGTCCGTGGGAGGTCAAAGGACGAGAGATTCCTTCATCCACTTTCTGCGGTATGATACTCGGTGGTGGTTGCGCGCCTCGGTTAACGCTCGGCGAACTGAAATAGCGAGCCAGCCGACCGCGAATATCCTTGATTAAACGCAAAAAAGCCTGGAGACCTACCTCGCTCGCCTTGCGCCCGGCCCCGGCCCCGGCCCCGGCCGTGGCTGCGTTTTTTCGCCACCCTCCGCCATCACGACGGTCGGGCTTGGAGCGCGGAATTGGATTGGCCGCCTTTTCTCTTCGCTCGCTATCCCACCCCCGTGGCTGCGTCTCTTTCTCGCTCCCGTCGTTGCTCGACGGAAGAAACACCGGCGGTTTCGGGACATCGGGGGGACTCGATTAGAGCAGCTCGCGACGGCCAGAAGTACCTGGGCACGTTCGTTTTCCAACCCTCGTTCCCTCCTAAATTGTTGTACACTGTCCAGAGTAATCTTTCGTGATAAGAGGTGCGCTAGCTCGTTGGCAGGATCTTGAATGTGTGTATCTTTAATCAAGTGCTTCCGCGTTTCAACCGAGTTTTGCTCGTCGTGCGTGATGCACGGCTTTGAGAAAATGCTTTTTGTATCTGCGGAGTAAAATACATTTTATGATGAGCGTCTACCGACGAACTTTTCTTTCGATGTTTGAAATATCTACTTACTTATATAAATTATAATTATAAAATTTTTGATTGCATAATAAGAAACGTTAATTATATATTTCTATATTTTCTATATGCTCTTCCGGTTTCTTGAATTTTTTTCTGTATATAACTATTGTAAATAAATATAAAAAAACATTGATGAACTTCTCTTTTTTTTTATCGTCATAATTTACAACTTAAAGTTCACGCGTACGTTAAAGAATTTCACCTAAAGTTCTATGAGCTCCGCGAAAGAAATTTATACGCATTCACATATGCAGTTAGTAATACAGAGTATACAGTTTTGTAAATTTAAATGCGTACCGCCCATGACGAATGAACGGCGGGGTAGTAATGTTCACAAAAATATTCAAGAACTGCGACGAGAGATGCCGCGCCCATGCGGCATTCTTTTTTTCGCTTTACTGGAAAGCGGAATGCGCAAACAATGGAGTAGTTTTTCTGACTTTTCCAGAGGTTTTATACACTGTGAGATCTACATGCAATAAGATAAAAAGCCGGACTATTCGAGTCTCAGTTCAAGAAAAAGTCCGATAAAAAATTTTCAAGCCAAAAAGCCAAACAATCCCTCTCTACATTGAAAACTGAAAAACTCTTTATCTTGAAAAGTTTTTATCCAATTTATCCAATTCTTTTTCTTTAAGGAGGTTGAAGCGATCCAGTTGAGTCAATTGACGGTTTAGAAAAAAGTTTTTTATTAGGTCATTAAAAAATCTGTATTAGGTATCATTTTATTCTCCATACGCTGCTATTGCATAAAACGTATAGTAAAAGTATCATATTATGCATCTTTATATTTTAATTAGCTAAAAACGAAACACTTTTTTGCCAATGCCAACTTGAAAACTTGTAGTATTGCTAATTATTTCAATATAAAAATGGCATGAATATATGTTTTGCCGTTGATAGAATGAAATAATGATTCTTACTGGTAGCTCCCTTGACAATTATATAAGCTATCGATTTTTTAATAACTTTCCGTCGATTATATTAAATACGATTGAAACTTGGCAACGTTTCACTTTTATGGGGTTGGTAGCAGTACTCGCCTCTGTGTTGAACCACGTGGAGCCACGTAACGGCAGTTGCTAAACGTAAACATGCCGGTGAATTTTCTGTCATTCTGGGGCTGCGTTCGGGAAGCGCGCTATTAGCGCTATTGCATCATTCTATCTTTATCGCTCATCAGGTGTAAAACAAGGATAAAATAAGCAAATAGCACTAATAGCGTCTTCCCGAACGCACCTTGGATAAGGTTAGGTGCCCGCGTTTTGGCTATACCCAAATCCTGTCGGTATGTGCACGTTTTTGGTTCTCTTCCGTGCTGTGTCTACTATTTTGTGGTAATGTCAACGATTTTAGGGTTCTTTTTTATGTTATGTTCACAATTTTTTGGTTTTCTTCCGTTAGATTCATGATTTTTTGGTTTTATTTCCAAAGAGAATAAAAAAATCGTGGACATAGCACGGAAGAGAACCACAAAAATGTGCACATACCGACAGGATTCGGGTACAGCCAAAACGCGAGCGACGCTGCGTTGCCACATCTACCTACTCGCGAACTATCAACTGCTATTTCAGTCTAATTTCAATCGCTTTAACTTGTAATATATTTGTTATTAGATGGTGAATACGTGTTTTCGTGCGTTCTAAATGTTCGCATTAATTTACTGTACGCGTAGGCACGTTTTTTGAGCGTTTATATAGACTAGATATTAAAGAAAATTAGGATCAATCATCGCCGTCAACGCTTTCTCCATCTAACCTCATGTAAAACGACGCATTTTTGGAAATTAATATCTCAGCTTCTGGATGGTCAATAAATCTGAAATAATTCTCACACATGCGGTAGATCCTATACTATCATATATATTTTTTACAAACTAAAATCTAGAGTTGACCAAACTGCTTCAACCTCCTTAACTGATTCAAATATCCCCTTTTTACTCTGTAAGCATTTTCTAGCGGTTTGTCGGTAACCGTGGAGTCGCAATAATTTATTACTTTATTCCAAATTGTCATTGAATTTTCAATGAGAACGTAGCGCGCGATAAAACACAAATGAAGAAAAACATTAAATTGCGAAAACGCCGAAGCTCTCTTATATTTTAGCAGGAAAACATCGAGGCACTCCTCTCCCGTCTCTCTGAGAATCGACTGGCGAGCTCCCGCTTAAAGCCACCCTCTGCACCCCGTAAGTACAGAGAGACAGGAGAGAGAAGACGAAGTGGGTGGTACGGTGTCGCGGAAACGGCCTGGAGATTAGCGTTAATTACAGAGTTGAGCCGTGGCCGGGGTTGGGACGGGGCTCTAGGTATTTGTCACTCGGCACTGCTCTCGACTCCCGCTTCTCGTTCTGAATATTAATAACCCCACCGTCCTTCTCCACCCCCGCGTCTCCCTTACTCCCGCGACATCCGATGAATTGCGCGGCAGACAACGCTACTCATTATGCTGACTGCTTGATTTCATCATCCTCGACGGCACGAATTAATCGCCCCGCTATCGAGATCAGGAATAAAGAATTCCGTCGGGTATTAACGGCGCCTTTCGCCGTTGACGGTCGATGCGAACCATAAAGAATACACTTTGTTAATGTGTTGACGAACCCAACGCTTTTCTGAAGCTTTTGTCCACAAAATCTTCAGAGATTAGATTGTATCAGCCGATATAAGTTTTATATATGTATAACAGTTTTATATATAACAAAGATGATTAAAACTTCTTTGAATTAATAATAACATGAAGATACTCCTATATATATAAATAGATCAAATATGTGATATTTTAATATTTCTTATTCCTATCGATTGAAGAAAATGAAGAAATGTGTTGATGTTGATACAGATTATGTGAAGTAATGTTGAAATAATACTGGCCAGAAGAATCTCTCACGTGTTGCATAATGCATTAATGCACAACCAGCCGTTGAAGTTATCAATCTCTTCCAATTGTCGGAAAATTCAAGACATTCGCTTGAAGCAAGCTGCATTCTCTTCCTTTTTCGTTCTCTCTTAAAAATAACCGTTTTCCAAAAATTGAAGGATCGCACTTTCAACTACGACGTTTCCTCCTCTCACGAGCGATGTCGATCAATCGATATCACCCATTCCCGTCCTTTCTGTGGTCGGTCCCTCGATGGCGGTCCCATTCCCGCGCAAAACGCTCAGATATTCAAAGTCGGGGAATAGTTTATTCATGGCCGGCTCCGAGAACTTAGAAAGATATTGGAAGCGCCCCAGGAGAGAGAGTAAAAGATGTAGAGAGAGACAGAGAGGGAGGAAGGGAGAGGGATAAAGAGGTAAGAGGGTGATGGCGAGGGGGGGGAGGGGGGGAGAGTAGAAACGGGGAGCGAGAAGGCCCGAGCGACGGAGGAAGAGGAGCGATATTGGTCGGACGGAAGTGTCCCCTCGGGAAAACGGGAGGAGCGTCGTCTCGTCCCCGATCCGATAAAACGAAAAAGGAACCCCCCTGCGGCATCGCCGCCACCACTCTCCCACGTCCGCGTGACAGCGGAGTTCGCCAATAAAATTCAAATAAACTCCGACCGTGCATACTAAATTATCACATCTTCCATTACCCGGCCGCGTGTCCATCCCAGAACGACTTCTTCTTGGGGCGGCCCGGGACACATTCGCACGATCGCCGTGCGAAATTCCGATATTCCCGACTCCCGAACGAGAACGCGGTGGAGGGGGGGGGAGGAAGGGGAGGGCAAGGAGAAGACCGTGGATTCTATAGTTTTCCCGTTTTGGCCGTATTCCTTTTTTCGTTCCCCTTGTCAGAATAGCGCAATGCGACACCTCACTCGCGCAAATGTGGCTATCGGTTTTAATTTCACTTCCGGTGGGACGAAGGATGCACCGAGCGGGATGATATTCAAGTAGTTCGAGGCGATGTAACGCCTGCAATTTCTCAGGATCGATGTCGTTGTAATCATATAAGCCATCTTGACGCCGGTGGATTTCTTACTAAAGTATGATACGTCGAATTATGAAAGAGGAAGACTCTTTTTATGGAAAATAGTACACCAGGTCAGCAGTGCGCTACTTTTTGCGCAATTCGTGATGGACTTTTCTCTTTAGCAATAACTTCCACAAGGATTTGATTACTGATAAAATCTTTAAAATTCTTATAAATGATTTAATTTGCTAAGAAAGAATGTTGGCTTCTCAAACATAAAGAAAATTGATATTTTTATATTATCTTTGTGTATATAAGAAAGATAACAGCTTTCTGTACAGGTTTAATTTTCCTAAAACTGCATATGTAACGGTGTATAGATAACATTATTGTAAGTGATTTTGGAATAATAACTATATATATATCAACTTAATAGTTATCACAACAACGTCATTAGTGACACGTTCGATCTGTGTTATACCCAGGCGTGACTCGTCGAGGGTCCAGCGGCAGTGATGGAGGAACGAAGAGGTCAGGTGGTCTTTCCCAGGAACGCCCCAGATTTCAACATTACTCAAGCTGGATCAACCTGCCAGGGAGGAGGCCATTGTTCGCTCTTACGATCCGGGCTTTTCTTCCGCATCGATGGTACACCATCGTACCTGGCTCGGTTATCGAGCTACATAGCGCTTTTTGTTGCCGTTCTGTCTAGACGTCAAATATCTAGAATATTTTCGCTGCATAGAAACGTAGAAGATTGCTGCGAGAACATTACGCAGATTTAAGGAGAATAATTAAAGAAAGATTTAATAATGGAATGTTTATATCGAGAATATAAGAACTAATCAGACGAAATAATTGATTAAGTATATATACTCTGTTGTCAGTAAAGGCTTTTATATTTCTCGAAGATGATTAATTTATTCCGAAACATGTATTAATCGCTTCGACATGTGTTTCTTTTGTTTACGGATTATGGCCGCGAATATACGGAGATATAGTTAGTATCTCATAATTATCGGGCTTAACGTATTTTTCGTTAGAATATAGATGGGTTAACGCAGACGAGAATCGTCTGAACAAAGTTTCCTTGGCGGAAAACAATTAGTAGCCTTAACTGTTCTCCGCACCCCCCGTAAGCTTATCTACGCCCCGACTATTAGTATAATCGCTGGAGGCGACCCTTAGCTACCCCCTCGAGCCGTTCGCTTTAATTCTTACCGAGTTAAGGCCATCCCCAACGATCTGCAGCACTTTGCACTTTGTTCAGCACCACGCCTACAATTGAGCATTGAACATCGACTGCAGTTAAGGCGTGAAAAGTATAATTACTCAGAACGATGGGATCTTCCTAAAGGTGATTTGTTACTCACTATTTGTGGAGCTATTTCAAGTGCGGAGCAATAGTTATGATTACGCTGCAGTGTAAAAGCAGCATATACATAGATATAATGGATTAAAAATATATATGTAATAATATATAAATTATCGAATATATTTTATTATACATTAAAATATTAGATATATTTGTTAGAAAAGTAAAAAAATTAATATTACGACATTTTAAATCCATAATGTTGCTACGTATTGAAAATTATTAATATTTACATGTTATACTTTTAACATAATTGCATGTATAAATTTAAAAATCCGTTACTTTTATTATACGTTATATTTTTAACTCCTCTGTGTAAAATTCCAGTTTTTTTCTAATTAATTAATTTAATTAGATTATCTCCATGTAGATTAATTTTCTCTTGTGAAATTAATTCACATAAGAGTTGGCTATACCATTTTGTTTCGCGAGTAAAAGCCGTTCCATTCTGTACGACAGTTGATGGGAGCCGTTAGTCGATTAATCCGTAAACACTCCGAAAAATCGACCACGAGTGGATTTCGCGTTTCATCACGCCACCCACCCATCTGTGCGCGCGCGTTGCTGCGAAATCCGCGATGTTTCCGGAGGGGTCGGCGACAGGGCGTTCTGTTTTTCGATACATCGGCAATAAACGTAACGTTCCGCCGCGTGTCTAATTGATTTGCAGCGCGCACTGGGGGGATGCGGACGCGCGAGAGAGGGGTGGTTACAACTACAACGGATCGGGAGCGGGAGCGGGAGCGCGAGCACATCGGGGAGCGGGGCCTCGCGCGCCCACCCCTTTGCATTATGGATGCACCTGATTTCACACTTGTTCGTCCGCATCGCCGAACTCGCTATAACGTCTCCATCGTATAAACGGGCCGCAATTTGCCGGCCCATTGTAAACCGCCCCCTCCGGCTCGATTCACGGGTAATAAATCGTGGCTACCGGAATACGTGGTATACGGGGAATTTATGTTTACGGTGGCCATGCGCGTTTTGCCACGGCCGAGGAGAAAATCCTCCCCCCCCCCACCGCTCCCTCCTAACCCGAGTTGGCAACGTGAAATCCGTTGCAGCTGTCGATTATTCCCGATTCTAGTCGTTGACAATCCGTTCGTGTCCCATTTCGCGAAAACAGAATTTTATTTTTATGAAGATCTCTCGTCGAAGGAAACTTGACGCGGACGAAGTGCAAAGTAGTTTGAAAAAACAATTTAACGTCAGTGAGATCGTTAATGCTGTTTTTGCAGATCTCAGATGCTTTTGAAATTTCTCTTTAGTTTATGGCAACTGCATCCGCTTTTCAGTGCAGTTTTATCCAAAGCTGCTGTACAGTTTTTAATACTTTATAAAGAATAAAACAGCTTTAGTTTTCCTTTGAACCATATTTGGTTCTGTACAATTTGTAATTAGAAATGCGTTTAAATCGCTGCCTGAAGGATTTAATTCGTCAATTAGAGGTCCCTTCGAGCGTGCACATTAACCAAACGTCCGAAATTGGCCGTGTAACATGCACGTATATGTAATCCGTGCCACGTGTCGGTCGCGACATATACCGCAGAATAGCGATATACGAGACGGCGCGAGACGCAACGCAACGCAACGCGACGCGACGCGACGCGACGCCCGGCGTCCCCCCATTTCTCCCGAGGCGTCCTTCAGCCTACAGCCTACAGCCGCAAACCCACTTGAGCCTTCCGTCCGTTCGTTACTGATCATTCAGTGCCAATTTGTCCAGTTACCGAGATTAGAAAGCGACTTGAAAGCGATGCTAATTCGAGAGCCCGGCGGTCCCCCCTCCTCCGTGCTTCCGTCCCGCTCTCTGCTTTCTAATTTACGATTCACCCTCGCTGACCCCCGTACTTATTGCTTTATACTCCGCTTTATGCATTACCATAACGAACATCGAACATACCTGCCGGCCATGCCTGATTTCTTTAAAACGGCAGTATTTTCTGTGATATATAGATATATAAAATGACATATACAATACTGTTTTATTTTTTATTATTATATAAAGAAAAGATATGTATATTACCCAATAAATCTTTATGCTAAAAAATATTAGTAATATTATATTTTGTAATATGAATGCATTCAGGAAATACTGTAGAATTTTTAAAGCATTTATTAATTTCTAAGAAAATCTACATGGTATGAAAGTCAATACTTATTAAATAAAGTGAAACTACTCTATAGGATCTTATTTATAGAATAATTTGTGTGTGTGAATTCGAATTTCGTAAGAGTCGATATTTATTACATGAAAATGTTAAATTTATCGAGGATACAAATTTGACAATACATCAAACAAAATCTCGATGCTGATATTTTCAGAGTAAATACCCTCGACCTGACCTCATACTTTCGTTTCTTTTTAGATTGTCCTTTGAGCTGGATCTTTCCATGGCGCCGCGCATATATTCCTCACCGCGATCAATTCGAGAGCGACTAACGTGCGTGCGCGAATACGCTAAAAAGGACATCGGTGGCTTGACATATGGCTGGCGAAATTGCCGGCGGGGTGGCAGTAACAATATTTACAGAAGGCCCCTCCAACCCCCGGTGTTTTGTTAAGACTACGCGCGCGGCGCGCCACCGCAGCCCTCGGGCCAAGGGTGTCACTTTACCCCGGTAATCCCCCGTAATACTCTTTAGCGATCCGCGCCGCCAAGCGATATTAAGTCCCTTACATCCAATTTCTATGGACTTACACCTCTTGTTCTTGAGACGATTAGCATTTTGATTGTAGCCCCCGCGTGCAAGAGCCGACGTCTTTGCCGCGCACTTTTCGATTCGCGGCTTACCTTACTCGTGAAGTCGCAAACCCCCGAGGCGGAAGTAATCGCGCGATTCTCGCGCGGAATTACACTCCGGCTGATTTCCATTACATCACACCGAGTAGCAGCGAGTAATTGAAATTTTCGACGAGGGAACTTTCGCGCGTCGCGCGCGAAGGGAGGGAAAACTTGCGAGATGTCCTTTATTTGGAGAACCGTTACCTTCGCGTTTCTCGTTAACGCTTTGGAGGTCAATTGGAGGGTGAAATCCTGGAATCGTTTTCTTCGCCGTTTGAAGTTGAACTACTCTAGGATCTTATTTATAGAATAATTTGAATTCGAATTTCGCGAAAGTCGGAGATACGATCTTTACCGAGAGATATATTCCGTATAGAAGTTTCTACAATAAATACAGCGTCAATTAACTTTTAGATTAAAATTGGCGTAAGGGAAAATACAAAACGTAATGCAAATTGCTCAAGAATTTCAATATATTTATAATATTCGCTCGTACTATCGCTTTAAGAAGTACTTAATTTTTTAACGAAAACTTATTTTAGGCTTAAATTAGACTTTATGTTAAAAAAAGCACTCGTGTTCTTAATTTATTACGCCAATTACCGCAATTTGTTACTCCGAGACAATCATAAAGATTAGAGAGAAAAGAGTGCTGATATCTCTCTGGAGTATCCCATAAAGAAATGACACACATTGACTTGGAATCAGGAGTAGCACGCGGATGAAATATCATAAACGAGAGTAAGCAGCGATTTTCATTGGGCGAACGTATGCCCAGCGGAATCGCGTGTAATCGCCACACACGCGACACGCACGCACGTATGCACGCACGCACGCACGCTCGCACGGAAATTGGGGTCGCGCTATCACGAAGCACGGTTAGCACCGAAGGGTGCGCGATACGTATATTTGCCTTTGAGCTCGACAATCACGTCGGGGTGGTCCAAGCCCACCCCCCGGGCTCCGGGATTAGCGAGATCATAATCAGCCAATCACTGGCGGGGTGGCAAATATGCCAGCGAGGTGTCAAATGTCATCTCCTGCGGGACCGAGGGACCTGAATTGATTTCTTCTACGGATACGGACGCGGTACGGGGTACACCGTCCTGCTGGTACAAGAATACGATTCTAATGAGATTCGAGTTTTCGAAAGCGGACCGAATTAAATTATATCCAACGGCTTGGCCTTCTGGCTTCTGTTTCAGAATAATGATTTGTAGATGTACCAAGTACATTCAAAATACACATATAGACATTTATCAAATAACGCGATAAATTCAATAAGATAAATTTGCATTAATATTATATGAATAATGTTTATTTCTGTCAATGCGGATTAACTTTGATCTCGGTTTAACTTACTTTTTATCTTGTTCCATATTTCTTGGAACTAGAAGAAAATAAAAAGTAAGTTAAACCGAGATTAAAGTTAATCTATATTCGTAGAAATGGACACAAAATATATAAATCAAGGATTGTCCTAAGACCCAAGATTTTATAATTTTTACACGTAATGCAACGCAATAATGTTCGATTAATAGATTAGTAACTATTCGTATTCTTTTAAATTATAATTGGCAGTTTTGAAATGCTATGTAATAATCGTTAGTTGATGATGATGGGATTGAATTAGCTCATATCAAGGTTTACGAGAAAGCAGGTCATGTTTTGCAAATGTAAATGGTTGCTTGCAGCTTAGCGTGCCTCCTCAGTTTGTGGAAGGCACGGAAAAGGATGCGGAGACAAAGTAGCTTCGCGGGATGCTATTCCAGCGGTACAAAGCGCCGCCGCCAACTCGAATGAGGGCTGTGTGTGCACACGGAGGATTTGCAACACACACTTCAGTGCTTCAATCTTATTTTTTCATGCGCATAGATTTTTATGTATACCTATGTAAGATTATATAATATCGAGTATGTAATATAATAATGAATAACGTGTTATTATGAAATTTTAAGAAAAATAATTTTATACGAGGCTAACAAAAAATGAAGAAAACGTATGCAAATTAAATTAATATATATATATTCTATATTACTTCTATCATATTTCAAAATATATATTTTTTGAAAAGGAGAAAAAAAAACAAATACTTATATATATATATATATATAAGTACATTCGATTTTATCAGAGATAATTAAGATTTGTAATCTTATCCTAGAAATATGCTTCACCTGGAGAACGCTCGAGATAGATATTTCACATATTACCGGAAGAGATAATTTCGCTGATACCGCAATCGCTCGCGAATCCAAGCTGAAGACACTCGCACGTTCGCTACGTCAATCTAGCTCTCATTCGTGGTTCGCGGCGTTCGCGCGTTCCACGAAGCTGGCTTTCCTGGTGGAAGCGTCACGTGAGAAGAAAGCGACCACGAACTTTCCACGAACGGCGTTCCCGCCCTCAGAAGCGGAAAAAGCACGAGGTAAAGCGGCACATTACGCTGATACGCGGGGCGGTAGTGCGGCGCGAAACGGCCGCCGTCGGCGCGGCGATGAGAGAAAGAGAGACGAGGGAAAAAATTAGATCAGTCATTAAGCGGAGAACGATTTAATGAAGATGACCTCATACGCTCCGCGGCGGAGTTTATACAGCCGTCTAAGCGGATTCTCACGTCAATCGCTGGCCGCGAGTCAAGTGGCGAGAATTGTCGGCAATTGTTTCCGAAATCCCGCGCAGATGCGCTCGCGCTCTCGCTCGCCGCCACGCCGCGCCGCGCCGCTTGCGCGCGAATACCCTCCCGCTAAACCCGCTATTGCCGCGAGAACGTATGCGTGTACATACGCGTGTTTGCGCGAAAGAGAGACGCGGAGGTGGAGAGCTGGAGGAGTAGCGGGAGCGCCGCGCCGCGCCGATCCTGATGTGTGAATCACTCGGCACAATTACGGCAATTACCGGACCGGTCGCAAGTCAGCACACTATCCGCGTACGCGGCCACTTCGCCGTTTCCCACGCCCTCTTCCATTCACGCTTCGCGCAAATCTTGCGCGAGGGCTTCCCTCGGCGCGGCCAACGCATCTGCGGGTGACCGGCATGCACGCTGCGGAATCGCCGCGCCGGTTGGAAATTCAACAATTTCCTTGCCGTGATGAACTAAGGATGCTGAGAATATCTCGAAAAACCCGGCTGATGTCTATCCCGATTAGAAGCACAAGTCTGCGAACTATCTATGGTAATGTGGTACTTCCTTTACGAGGTAAAACTTACAATTGCTACAACGCGCAACGGTGCCAACGGTGGTTAGGTTAGGTTAGGTGATAGCCTGAAATTAAATATTCATTACTTTTAACAGCGACCATATGTAAAAAGTTCTTCGACATTGATATTCGTAACTGAAGAGTATCAATTGTTGCTAGTACGATAATATATAATTTAAAGAAAATAGATTTTGATAAAGTTTTAACCCTTCGCAGACCGCGTGGGGCTTTCAAGACCCACTCGATATTTCAATTTCGAATTTTACGGAGATTTTACGAACTCATAAAAAAACCTAAAAAAGATCAGGCGCATATATAACGGTATAAATAGATTCTTAAAGCCTTTGAAAGTATACTTGAATTTTTTCAGATTTTTTATGGCCATTACAGCTTGAAAATCTTAACTGGCCCTAAAAGACCCAGGTTGTCGACGAAAGTAGTAGAATTACACGTGGTCTGCGAAGGGTTAAAGAAGATTTCAAAGCGACAGAATAATTTGCTGAACGAAAGCTCATTTTCTCTAGGAAAAGTCTGAATTATTGTGGACAAATTATGATGTTGTTGATGAAGCTTACCTTATGAGGACTCGAACATCACTACGAAATGCGGCATTATTTTTGACCAGGTCAAGCGCAGAGTTGCCGGCCGGGATGAATTTCCTGCATTTGGTCATTAGCACGGAAGTTGCCGTAAAAGCGTTGTCGGGGGTAAAGCATAGTTCGGGCTCCGGGACGCGGGGAAAAGCGCTATTGCGGCGAACCGCCGTGAAATATCCGCGCGGCGCGGTACGCCTCGCAAGAGGGTTGATAAGGCTATCGCGCACACCGCCCCGCGCGTTTAGCATACATTTGAATAATGGGCAGGCCGGTAATCCTTTAAACCGGTGTGCTCTCGTCCCGTAACTAGGTATCCTTTCATCTCTCCGCCGCCCGAGAGCTCGCCCGAGACCATCTCGTCCCCGTCTCGCCGTCCATCCCCGCGCGCTCCGCGCCCCATCCACGGTCCCTCCGAGTTGACTGGCGAGGTTCATCCTTCTCCTCCAGGCCATTCGTCCACCCTCCCTCACCCCCCCCCTTTGCCCCCACCCCCCACCCCCTCGTGCCGACGTTTAAAGATATTTCGTTAAAATAACAGTCTCGGCTCGAGTTGGCGGCCCTATTTCCCGTCCTACCCTGCCGCCCTGCCGCCCTTACCGGGCCGGATGGCCGCGGCAGATAGGGGGTGGCATTTGCAATGCAGAGGTTAAATGGCTGCGGGGCTCGGTCTCTCGAATGGTCCACGGAACCGGGGTTGGGATACGGGAAACTGGGGATTCAGCAGCGCCGCGCAGCACCACGCCGCATAGACTCGATTGGTTTTTTACTTTGCCGGCTCTCTCTCCGGCGCCGCGGGTCCTTTTACCCCCGTCTAACCGTCCTTTCACTCTCTTTGTCCTCCTTCCGAAGGAGGGCTTTCGCTTCCTCCTTGCGGTGCAATCCCGCGTTCTCCAGATCCGATCTCTCTCTTTCTCTTCAGCCGCACTCGTTCCATTCCTCCTCGGAATTCTCCGTCCTTTACCGCTTCGTTGGGCGAGCCGTTCGCGGAACGAAACGGAAGAAAAAGAGGAAACTGCGGGTGGGTGGGTGGTTTTCCGACGGGGAGGGCGAAGGGACGCCAGCGAGATTAAACATTTATTTAAATGGCAGCCGTTTCTGTGCGCGACTAGCACGCACACAGGCCGCGCGATACGTGTACCGGCATTTAATACACGCGCGCTCGCACACGCGCGGAAAAGCGCGGGAGGTTAATCGTGCAGGTGGACGACTCCGTGAACGTGTTGTGCATGTGTGTACGTGGGGGGTTGCGAGCACGTGTGTGGATGTTACGAGTATACGCGAGAGAGGTAGGAGATTAGTCTGGTGGTTTTCAATCCCATTTTCATCGCGCCCCCGCCGTAGGGGGGTGGCGATATTGTCGGTGCCTCGACCGTTCCCGCGCGCGCGCGCTCTCGTCCGCCAACTTGAGCTCGCATATGATAAGAGGATAAATCAAAGGTGAAAGGTTGGTGGCTATATTGCGGGGTGTGCCGGAATTCGCGGATGTGCTCCACTCGTTGCTGGAACTGCGATCGCGTTTTTTATACCTCCGATATTTTTATCAGCATTTCTACACGGCTAATTCTATTATCGTTCGCGGAAAAGACGATGGACTTTACACTGTAAACATTATTATTTACAATCACATATAAATTACAAGTATCTTGTAAAATAAAGAAATTATTACATTTATTTAATTTGTTAAATATTATTGCGTATTTGTATTATTTATTTTTTGTTTTTAATAAATGTTCAAACACTGCTGAATTTCTCATTTTTTACTTGTCAAATATGAATTAATCAATGCAGTAATTCAATGACATATCGTGATGGCAATCAATAATGAACTTATCTGTATATAATAAGCATGAGTGGTGTAATATTACTCATTGTTGCAGTGTTTAAAGATACATTTTCTTCGTTTGATCGACTTTCTGATAATGACAGATTTATCAGTAAATATAAATGTTTTGCTACTTATATATAATGTTCAAACACTTGGATAAATTTTTGTTTGATTGATTTCCGATTGATGACAAATTTATCAGTTAAATATACTTAAAAATAATCACTAGAGTAACAAATAATACATATCTTTATTTTATAATGATATATTATATTTTTTATAAGAATTATTTTTATAGAATTATCTTGTTATATAAATTTTTTTGCGTAATTTAAATTATGAAAATATCTTATTTTCTAACAAAAAGATAGAAGAGAAAGAGAAGAAGAGATTAAAGGAGAAGAACAAGGGGAATGTAATATGTATTTTTTAAATATTTTCTATAAAGTGTTGCCATAACAATCTGACATTGCGTTTTCGTATTAGATCACGGTTTTACGGTAACGGTTGAAACCAATAATTAAATGAGCTATGGAAATTGCGGTCGCGAGTCGTTAAGTCCGCGCATAAATCTTTACTACCACTATCCTAGCGCATATGCTCATCGCTGTGATCAATGAGTCGGTGTCATCAGATCCTGTTTATCATAGAATCAGCAGTTGGCATCACTCTCGGACCGGCATAAATGGAAATTATTTCATCGGTTAATTCATGCCGACGAACATGTGCGAACAGATTTTACGCGATTATTCTCTTTGTCTTCTTTCAGAACTACGCAGTAATACGCGTATACTGTACGTATTAATATTCCTTCAAGATGTTTGACACTGATGAGAAATGTATTAAACACATTTATAAGAATATTATTAAGTGATAAAAATGATAAACAAAACATTCTTTACTTATTGTAATAGAAATAATTATGTTACGTTAAGATTCTATTCTAATAGATTTTATTCTACTGCTCAACACGTCACAATCAAAATGACATCATTTTGATGTTATATTGACCCAATATTACGTCATTTTTTTGGTCAATATGTTAAAATGATGTCATTTTGACTGTGTTACTTGTGTGGTAAATTATATCGCAATGAATAATTTTATATAGTGATCCGTGACCTATCGCCACAAATTATACTGTTTTCGCACACAAATTTAGCTCCAACCGACCTTCGTCACCAATTACGCGCGACAAATTACTTAATTCATTATCGCCAAGCGATCATTCCTTATCAGCGCGACGCATAGCCAGCGCAACGCAAATAATTAACCTGCACCTGAACCTTGACGAGCGGGCTCATTCCGCGACAGCAATTTCGTACCGCGCCTATCCATAATTACCGCGGCGTGCTCGCGCGCGAGCGTAATTAATACCTCCTCACGTGGGATCATTAAATCGCGCCCGATATCCAGCGCGACCGCGCGGCCATCGCCTAATTAGCCGCCGGTAGCGCGCGCTTACGTGCGATCAGATTTTAAACAATTAGCGCGAGGTGTGTGTGTGTGTATACGCACACATACACACCCATCCTCTCCGGGGAACGGTCGCGCCCATCTCTTCGGCTCCTGTCAGCGATCCCAGGAGACGCGCGTGACTCTCTCCACGTGGACTTAATACGCCCCGCATGCACCACGTGCCCCGGCGACGGTGCTTTATGCGGCATCCCCCGCTCTCCCCCCGCCGCCGCCCCCCGCCGGTCGGTCCTTCGCTACCATTACAACCCCCCCGACAACCCTGGGTCTCCGAAGGCTACGCTTACGTACGTATGCGGAACAAATATCCTTGGACGAACTGCCTGCGAACACGCCAGAGCGCCAAGCTGGTCCAATTCGATTCAATTCCGCCGCTTGTCTTCTCCTTCTCCACCGCCTCCGCCACTCTCGCTCCCGTTTTTTTCTCTCTCTCTCTCTCTCTCTTTTTTTTCTAGTCTCTTTATCTCCCGACCTGCACGATCCAGTTAGTCCCCGGAGAACGATAGATCCTCGGTTGACTTCGTTCAGGGCGGTTTCTCTCAACTCTATCTATGGCTTCTCTTTTTTCTTTCTTCCCTATGTTTTCCTCCTCTTTTCTCTCCTCGCTAGAGAAAGGGTCGATCATTGTCGACTTAAGCATGATTATTTGAGACATCCTGGTTCGCCGAGAATGAAGTTATCGCGAAGTTTTACTTGTTCTTATGTCAGACAATGATATTTTTTAGATACAAATCTGTCAGTTATATGTTATGTGTATTAGATGTGCTCTAGGATGAAGAATAAAAATATAAAAATGTACACTGATTTTTCAAGAGATGTGAGAGATGTTACAATTTCCGAACATTTTCGTGCGCCTATAAATCGCAGTTGTACATTGTCGGGACTTTTAACAAAAGCTATAAAACCCAACTCGCGTTTGCTTCACGAATGTACTCCAATTAATAACCTCCCGTCCATTTGGAAAGCGGTAGGTAGAAGCGCGGTAACGGGCGCGGGCAAGATTTCGCGGGAAAAAACGTCGACCGATTACGAATTCACGAATTCGCGTCGGTCCGGTGTAACAAATTGCACGCAGACACGGCAGGCGCCGCGCCCGCGCCGATGCATGCATCGCCGATAATTCAATTGCCGCTCAGGATGAAACGTTATCGGGCGCAATTGTCTGCGGGCCCGCGTGCAGCTCGAAGCGTGTTTCGCCGGGGTATAACCGGGTGACCGGTCCCCATCAATCCTTTCGGCAACATAGCTCGGCAGGAAGCTCGCGCGCGCACCCCGCGTTTGCCCCGCGTGGCTTGTGTGTTCACCATTCAACTTGGTCCCCGGTGTCTCGTACATCCTGGTCAGTTAATAACCCGTGGTCGGGATCCGCGGTCCACGGCGCCCGTTGCTGACCGACCGTTGCTGACCACCGTGTCTGGTTGGGTTTTCGGCCAAATTATGGAAACACCCGCCGTTATGCGATGCGGTGGCCGATGATACCGCGGGGCCCCGAGCGTCTCGTTCCTTGTTTTAATTAAGCGTGCACAGCCCGAGCAAGATATCGCCTAGCTCTCGCGCTTACCGCCAAGTATTCTCGGGCTTTTATTCGGCGAAGACCGCCACCCTCCTGGATTCCGAACCTGAGAAACGCCGAAGAGGCGTCCGACTCGAAAAAGAGATTCCCGTTTCCGAATCATCGGATCTTTGCATTTTAGGATTTTTTGTTTCACCGATTTTCTCGAGTTATTTCTGAGATGAATTTCGTGCTGGAATTTTACTTTTCCAGTTCGAGTAATAAGTCCAGTTGCCGATAATAATAAATAATGTTCGTAAATTATGTCTGATTATATATAGGAGAGTTCACTTAGATATTTAATCTTTGGAAATTAAAAGTTTACTATAATGCTTATATTCACAACTCGATTTTAATCACTCATTTTTGTTTAATTATGAAAATAATTATGTGGAGAGTTAATATTCTTGTCGACTTTTGTATCGCGATTGAGATGTTTATCAAACGGGAGTAGTAAGTGGCTAAAAAACCGAAAAAGGGAGCGTGTTCATCGAAAAAGCGTATTTTAGGACTGCAACAGAACATTTTCACCGAGCGAGTAACGGCGTTCGTGAGTTTTAAACGAAGATTCCAAGTGGATCTATTGTCCCGTCCATTCTTTGCTCGGTGAACGTATGTCAGTGGATGTATGTCTGCTTTCTTATACTCTCGGAGCACGCTCCAATTTGTGGTCCGAGACATGTCTATTTTACGAGCGGACGAGCGGACATACATCCCGTAAGTCGGACCGAAGCCGCATTGTTTGTGCATATTGCTGCGCGACGCGCGACGCCTTCTTGAGACCGCGTTATAGGTATAATAATCTCATTTGCGAGCGTATCAAAATCCAATAAACATTTATAGCTTTATCTTTTTATACGTGTTTATCGCTAAATTGCGACACGAAGAATATTTTACGAACAAGACCTACGAACAAAGAGTATAATATTTATCCTGAAATAATGTAGTCTGAAATAATGATATATCGGAATTGAGTTCGCTTTTTACGTTCGCGGGAAAATCTAATTATTTTATCTAACAATTTCAATCTACAATCGAAAACTCATGACAAGTGTGTCAGTCGTCAATTATCGTCGCGAGGCTATTAAAAAATTTGCGCTTGTAAAACAATTGTCAGACCATTTTTAGTTTTAATCAATGGTGTCATCGTTACAACGCAACGCCACTCTTGACATTTATTTCCTGCCGTAACAATCGCCTAGCAATTTTTAATTTTAATCAAGCGCGCGGAGCTCGCAAGCAAAATGGATTTTCGTGCGCCAACGCGCACGCGGGTGGGTGCCAACGACTAATTTACGAATCTGGATGATTACTCGCGGGAACGGATGAAAGGGAGGTACGTGTGAACCGCTCGGCGTCGTCATAAAAACGGTCGCGTTCAAGCTAATTTAAACGGAATTGCCGGAATAAACGGAACTGCATGCATCCCATCCGTCCGTCCGTCCGTCCGTCCGTCCGTTTGTCTCTCCAGATGTTTCGTAAATGAATCCCGCCGCGCGGCGCGGTCCGCCATATCCGAGGCTTCGCTGTTAATTACTTCGAGCCCCGTACTCGAGAGTCGGCGAATGGGAATTTATAATGGACGAGCGTGGACCCTTATGAAAATGTTATGGCGGATCGCGCCACTCTTCCTCTGTGAACTTTTGCGGAATGTCGTGGAAGTCATTTCGCGAAATGCGCGAGAATTAGTCGTTTCTATGCTACGAAGAACACCTACGAACAAATTTTTGAAATGAAAAAGAAACTTTGTTTGTCCTCGATTACTGTAAATGGAGAATAGTTTACGAACGGAATCGGTGGATTATATCCAAAAGTATTTGCGGTCAAGTTTTAATAATACAGCCTTATATTTCAATCAAATATTTAAAACAATCCTTTATGTCTAAACTTAACATTCTTTTGCATTTGGTTCAAAGCATTAACAACATATTTTTTAAAAATGTCAAATTTGATCTAAGAACAAAATCCTTTTGGAAACGTTGAAAATAATCCGTAGATAACTAAAAGTGTAATAAACCTGCAACATCTTGTATATGAAGTACATAGTATCTTGCAGTAGCTATTATGTATGCGTAATGGGCTAGTTGAAGCCGTTAATTCGGATGTAACTGCAGACGCATACGCTCATAAAGAGCGCGAATGCGTTTTTAATACTTACGTAAGAAAAATTTACTTGGTCCTCAACTTTATCCGAGTCGTTATTTGCTTAGTCTTTGCGTACATTTACTTTATAATCCTTTGATATCACGTTCCACAAGCATTTTCGTATTCCGTTTTACTAGTTTAAAGCATTCTCATTGTCTCGCCCACGAGCGAAGGCGGGAGATGGTTCTTTGAGTGCGGCGGTTTAGTGCGCCGGTATAAATAATACCGGCGCTTTATAACTGCTACTTTTCAGTTGAAAAACTGAATGCGGCGCGAATTATTATCCAGAAGGAGGGCTTCACTTTCCTCCTGTTCTTCCTCCCTTTTATCTCCCGTAGTTTGAGGGGGTGGATCGCGAGGGCCAAGGGTAAAGAAGAAAAAGTGGCGCGTTAGAAGCCACGGACGATAATAATAAGGCTGGTAATTCGCAGTTTGACGAGCCCTCGCGAGCCGCCCGACCTCACTTTTCGAGTTTTCTTTATCGTCTCCCGGATGTCTCCCCTGCGTATCCGAGATATCCAATTAAAAAGCGAGCACCTGGACAACGAGGGTGGAAAAGACATCGAGTCGGGTTAAGGGGCTGCGAGAGAAAAAAAAGAATCGCGCGACGATTATCGGGGAAACCTTCCTGCAAGCACTTCCAGAACGGAAGAGATTATTTTTTTAATGAACGACCATTTATAGAAATAAGAATATTTATTACAAGAAGATATATTAACACTTATTCAATATTATTAATTTTTATGATAAACATGTTTGTTAAATAAAAAATTGCCGTCTAATAGAAAATAATATAAATTATTTTATTTGTCTGCTTTCTACATTTACTATACCTAGATTTTTTACCAGACATTTTATATATATTTCTTTGTTTTTAATACATTATTAATTAGGCAAGCAAAATTTTACTCCAAATAATTGTGAAATTTTTGATTTATTTAAAATTGCACATCCATGCTATATAAACAACTCCAAATTGATTTTGCTAAAGATCTCAATATTGAAATCCAGCTTGAAAGTACTTAAGGATGAGGGTGGTTAGTCAAATCAATTTGATAAGAATTAGTTCAAATTTATGGAGGATATTCGTCTATGGGGAATCTGTCTTCATGCCAAAGTTGAAGACAACCGTCTGCATGGTTGTCGAGTAATTAATTATTGAAGTTATATTCTTGTCTCTCTCTTATACACAGTGAAAATGTTACCTAACCTGTGATGTAACTCTCGAAAGCATATTAAAAATGATAAGAATTTAATGAAAATAAGTGCAAATAACTCTTTACATATTTAGGAAGAACTTTCTCGAAGACTGAAATGATTCGTCTTTATAGTTATCAAGAAATTGTAAAAATAAAACAGGACCATATTTATTATTTCCACATTTCAATGTGGATAATAACGTATTTGGGTTTCAATTGTATAAACAACTCTTTTTAAACCTTAAGAAACACCAATTGAATGCATTCCACATATTTATTTGCTAAAATTCGTTTATTTCACGCGACGAAAATCTAACCTATATCTAACATATATGCGCCTGTCCCGCAGCGGGAACTAACCAACCTCCTTAAAGAAGCGTTATGATGGTAATGTAAAATTCAAAAGATGCCTGGCTATTCACTGGCGCCACTGATGAGATAAAGCTATGTGATAGCACCCGACTTTCATAAAACATATTTTTTGTATGTGCATTCGATTACGCTTGGTTTGTACCCGATTGTACCACAGCTTATTTCGTCGGGTATGTATAAACCGAATGCAAATCGGAAATCGGAAACAAATTAAATGCACATACAAAAATTTTTTTTTATGAAAGTCGGTGCTAAGTTCACAAAGGTTTTACCCGTGTTTCTGCCCGTCGCGTCGGACCTGGAATCCGGCTAGTTACAATCTCTGCTGGCTTCGTGGCAGAACGCCTCCACTAAAATAATGTTATATTATCGGGCGACGGTGCCACCTGAGCCGCTAAAAGCTTCGGTCCCGACGCTACCATAACGCAACCTGGAGATTTGAGATTTACTTCACGTGTAACATCGATTCTTGGTAATGCGGATTCATTCAAATTTCCCGATTCTGACTTTTCGATTTAAAGAACGTCAAAGATTCTTATTTTTAATTGTTACAAAAATGACACGAAAAACAATTATGCTTTACTCACAGGAAAAAATGTCACTTATTTAATTGTATTAACTAATACGTACTGCAATATATGCAATATTATATTAAGTCATATTTGTGTGTGTTAAAGTTTAACTTAGCATTTGGTAGATGAATGGTAAATCGTTGGTGCCTAAATACCATACTCACGTCATACGGCCCAAGTATTACATAAACAGTTATGTTAATTTAAATAGATTATATATAGGAGAGGATACATTCTAGAGATTAAATATTATTCCGACATGTACCTTAGAGTGTCTTTGAAATCTTCGTTTTCGTCGCGTTTCGCGTCGCGTCAATGAATCCGATTGATCGCAGATCAATGGGTCGTTGCCGCCGCACGATCGACTAATCTCAAGGGTCAAACGATGCCGGTCAAGTCGGACTTCCTTCGCCAGTTAACCCCGACGCTATTCTCAATCTCGACTCTGACTCATCCTCGTCATCAGCGTCATCATCGTCGTCGTCGCTGTTGTCTTCGTCCGTATCTCCTTCCCCATCGGCCACACTTGTTGAAGCTCGCTTAGGAAAAGAACATGTTTAGCATGGCGTCACGTTTGCTCAACGTTCTTCATGACAATGATAATATTTAAAGCGGATACGATAATAATATGTTTGCAATTAAGTCTTGCAATTATCTAGATATTTGTTTTCTGTAAAATTATTAAAACTTAAATATCGTTGTCTTCAAAGAGAGAAAACCGTAACAGCACAGAGAGCATAGATAATTAATATGTAATAATATCTCATTAACATTTCTCGGAAATAATTTTACCCTCCAAAATCCGCTGAAGCCCAAACACTTCTCAGGGATAGAACGTGAAGCGTTCGCGTCGCGGAGGAAGTCGTCGCGACGAAGGGGGTGGGTCAGTGGCACGGGGACGGGATGGTTGATTTGAGGCTCGCCCATGTTTGCCAAGCAATCAAGCCCAATCATTAACCCCCGGACGAGCGACGGATCGAACGTAGGCGCGCGCGTTATATGAATAAACGCGCCGCTGTGTACGCGACGGTCGGCCGGCGTCGACGGTGTACATGATCGCGCGCGGCGGTGTACGGCTCGTCGCGACGACTCGTGGACAGGAAGTCCACCTAATCAGGGGTAGTGAGTGGCAAACAGGGGTGCGGTTATGCCCAACGGGGGTACGTACTGCATTACACCAGGGATTCGAGCCGGATCGCCGAGCTGTAACGGCGGCGCGGCGAAGACGAGGCGGGGGCACGGTTTATCCACCAAGTCTGCCCTCATCCAACGCCATGATCGCTAATTTAATTAGCTCTCGGTCTCTGATTAGTCCAGAAGAAGGTGGGGTGTCCTTCTGTCCGCGCCGCGGAGGAAGTGCCTATACTTCCACCGTGCTGGTGGCACGGCGGTTCACCTTGTTCGCGTGCTCCTTCCTCTGTCGTCCGCTCGAATTCATTTAACTCCCTGTGGTACTTCTCTTGTTTTTCCATGGTTTTAATTAAATTTCTTATCCGGAGCGCGGAGAGGGTAGACAGAGCGGCAGCAGCGCGGCAGGACGATGGGGGAGCTGCACCGAGTGTTTTGCTGGACCCAGAGAATCTCTGTGCGCCGGAAATAATTGGAAAAGTTTTAAAATTTGTACGAGGAAGTCTCGTCGATTATGCGCTTTTCTGCGGTTAAAGGTTTTCTATCGAAATATACGCGTGTATCTTGTGAGACATTACGAAAAATTGATATAATAACGTTATTATAGATTAGAAAGTAAAATAATAATAAGTATTTTTGCCATTAAAAATATTTTTTTTTCTTAGAATTATAAGAAATTATATAAGTATTTATATAATTTATATTATATAATATAAATTATATTATATAATATATATTTATATTATATATTATATTTAATAACTTGTCTTCATTTTCTCGTATATCAATGATAGATCTTTCTACCTATTTGGATCAAACAATCTCATGCATTCATATTTTAAGACGCTTCGTAAAATCCTTCAGAGGAAGATGCTCTTTAAAAAGTACTTGTTATGCATTTTTCCTTCAACTTCTATCAGCTCCTCCCGCCAAAAATTCGTTTCTTTGACGCAGGTACTCGATGTCAAAATTGGGATGCTCGCTCGGAGGCATGTTCTCCTAAGCGGGATGTCCTCGTTCCCACGAGTCCGCGTATTCTCGGAGAAGCACATTTGAATCTGCCTAGCTCTCGTCCCCGCTCTCTTTTTATCTTTAAACACATTACTTACACTGCGCAACCTTTGCGTAACCTTTACGGATATGCGGAGGTAGAGGGGCGGTCTGTGTGTCGACGGGTGAATCGCGCGGTCTTTGATATGCTGACGTCGCTATTATCAATTCAGATGAGGCAGGTCGGTTCGGTCGTTTGGCAAAACTGCGTTTGATCTGGCTCACCCCGTAGATACGTAGGCAGATACGTAGATAGATAGGTGCACGCACATGGTCGTGTGAGTGGCAGCCTTGGGCATTTCGCGCCAACTCTGTGTGTGTGTGTATGTGTATGTGTATGTATGAGAGAGAGAGAGAGAGAGAGAGAGAGGGAGAGGGAACGAATTCGACCAGCAATGAGAATGTGAAATTATCATGCCACGCTGTTACGCCAGCTTTTACCGCCACGCTCCTCCTCGATTCCAAAATCCAGTTTCCATTGCGAATACGCACGTGTTGGAAGTTGAGGCAGACAAACAAACCCAGATCCACAGGAGTCTTATAATAAATGCGGGCGGATTGGGTGCATGGAACGATAATTTAAAGAGCTGGATTGGTTACGCTTGATTGGCTCGATCTACTTACAATTAGTAAATAAGATTATCTTGCACATATCCCTTTACACATCCTGAATTATTATAACTTTAACCGCGCAAGTAATTGTTCGGTGAAAAAAAATGACGCGGGGATTTCCACCTAGGCCTCGCCAGCTTAATTGCTCTCATTTGCTCGCCTCTAATTATCCTCATTTATTTCCCTTAAGTTAAGAATTAGCTTTTCCGAGCGCCAAGTTTATGTGAAGCGCCCCATGGCGCCACGTTGTTCGTATACATTTATAAAAACTAATCGTTTTGCCCGGTTTCCTAATTTCTGCGGCAACGGGGGGCCCCGACCGTCTTAAATTAATTTGTATGGACATGTGCCCCTTTCTGGCGGGCCTCGTTGAATCATGTACCAACTTATGCGGGCTTCGATCGTGAGTTTTCGTCAACAAAAATTGTCAAGTACTCGCACTGTGCATTATTACGGAATATATTCGTTACATAAAATTCTAAACAAAATTTTTTAAATTATTTATTAAATTAATTATTGAATTAATTATGAAAATGTGAAATCAAAGAAAAAATATCGAATTTTTATTTTATTTGTTTATTTTTATAAACTGATTAAAAAACATCTAAAAATTCGTAAATATCTCAATATCAGAGCTTATATCTTTACAATATTTGCAGTACCAAAAGATTTTACTTTATAGAAAAAATAGATGGACGTTTGTAGAGCCGCAGTATTATATTTTTCTTACGCTTCTTTTCAGCATGCCCTATGTCCTTCGTCGTCCTCCTCTCCATTCTGGCCGACGTGTATAACGCAATAATCATTTAATTCCGGCGGTCGTACGCGCAGCGCTTGGCGCCAAGTCAATCTAAGCCAACCGGATATGCCTCTCTCGTCTGCCTTGTTCAGCCACTGACGTAATCCCGAAGTTTAGATTAGGCGAAGGAGGGAAGATACGCGTCGCTCATTAAGATCGTGCTCGATGTAAAAATTTCGCCGGTCCGTCTTGCACGTGCCCATTTTTCGAGCATGATATACGTCGAAATTATAATTGCACAAGCCCGCGAATAATCTGTTTTGTTTTATTGTTACGATATCGCGGATTCCAGCGTCATTAAAATTTATCGGATTAACAGTCTATATCGCGCTCTATTATCGGCGAGAGAGAGATTTAAATGTGTAGCTTGCCGGAGCATACTTTATACGCTGAAATAAATTACGCAATTGATTTCATTGGGCGGTATTAACTGGAAATTAATTTATTAGAACAAATGGGGATTGGATTGCAGTCCAAGTAGTGCATGAGTTCGATTACAAAGGTTTGAAGGAATTGCCTTTGTTAATTAACTTCTCATATTATAATATATATAATTACATTTCTGGAAAAAAATTGCCCTTTAATTAGAACTCTTTAATTAGAATTACTAATAAATTTTGTTATCTTCAGGGCACACACACACAAGGCAATTTATTTATCACCATTTAAATCGCCGTTAGAACTCCAGCTGTCTGAGCAATAAACCAAACTCTCATCTCGGTGTCACCCGCATTATCACGAGTCGCATCGCGTACTTAATATCTCAATCTGGACCGTTCTCTCTGCCTGCGTATCAAAGTACGCAACCATAGATCATCGGGGCGAGGGGAGTGACGTTATGGGATATCGAAGTAGGTACCCTTTGGAACGGTTATCATCTACATCGTCAGACAGGTCACCGTGTATCCCGTTTCTATATTTTCATCCCATTTCCTTTCTCGTCCATTTCTCTCCTTTCTCTTTCTCTTTCAGCTCCGATCCCCTTTCGGTCTCGCGCTTTTCACCCCGCGCAAAACTGCTAATGAATATCGGCCCTAAATATCAGTCCACGGGGATCCGGCGAGGGGTTCGTCGATGCTCCTCGTCGGTGCATATGTCCGTATATTACGGGGGTTTACACACCCCGGTTCCCCTCGTGGTAACTTCGCCACGGCCGATCCCTCTCGCCCGTACGTGTACATGGTCACGCTCGTTTGTCCCGCGTTAATTCTTCGTCTTTCTCGGGGCTACCTTGTAACTCTCGTACAGCTCTCTCGTTCCGTTCGTTCCCCCTTCTCTCTCCTCCCCTCGTATTCCTACCCTCTCGATGAAAACTCACCGCGCGACACCATATGTCCGCTCCCATCAGCCCGGAGTCAAGACGCGCGGGCGCACGACATCCCCTCGCATGAAAATCTAATCGCGAATCCGGCGGAAACTCCCGGCTCCTACTGCAAATCCTTCCGGGAGTTGACGTCGACGGTTCACGAAAATTACGCGCGCGACGCTGCTCGCAAGCACGAAAGAAACAGCCGTGGACACGTTCGTTCCGGTATGTCAGACATTTCGCGCAAGAGTTTTCTATTTCTCGTATAAGATACCTATGCAATAATTTTAATGTAAAATAAGACATTTTGTAATATATATTTAATCTTTATTGTATAAATAGTTATTATTTTGAATTTTAAATATTTGACGGAATTTTTTTAAAAACACTTTTATATATCCTTAATTCCGCGAGCCACATGATCTTCTGTAATATCGAAGAGTGTGGCAAACGAAAATTTCCGCCCGGATACTGTAATCCGGATTGATGATAACATCGCAATTGTTTATGCGATACAGTGACCTAATGAGCCGATAATCGCAACGAAAGAGAGAGAGGAGAAGGGAGAGTAATATTCGGATGCATGACTCGGCGAAGCTTTGTTTCTGTTCGCGAACATACAAAAGCAGCTAGAATTGTTTTCGTACGGTGAGCTCAACCGCAGTCTTGCCGTGATCAATGACAGGCGGAGGCTTAATCGATTCGGCACGCTATTGTTGGCCAGAATTTCTAGCGCGAAGATCCATCGATCTTCGCGGATTTAAATCGCGTACACCGATGACGATCGCGTGGACGATTAGATAAACGGCGATTCAGGAAAGGCTCCGTTAATATGCCAGCGCGTTAGCGCGTTGTTGTTGTTGTTTATTGTCATTTCGAAATCCATCACGATGTATGTCGAAATTATCTTGCGACGACTACATTTTTTTATTATTCTTTATTCCAAAATTATTTTTTAATCGTTTGTCGCAATATGAATTATTGTAGTCTGTTGTGACTATTGAGATACGTAATGCAAATGATACAATATAATAGTATGATACAAAATAACACAGACGACAGCGTTGCTTTTATATAAATATTGGTGTAAAGATAAAAATTCAACCTTTTATTACGTTTAATATACTATAATACTATATCAATATTTAATAAATTTAACAAGTTTTTTACTATATTTTACTTTTAACTGCTCTATATAATATATTAATCTGTTATATAATATATTCATAATCAATGAGGACAGAAAATTATATGAAAAACATTTCGAGGTCTGAAGTGACTTTCTTGATCGAATCACCGATCTGCCGATACTCGCGCCGGGATTCTTCCTCTGGATCCGGATTAATCGGTTTAAATTGGAACAATTTCTGCCAATTACGTTGCCAGTTTCCAGATAGCGCATGCTTACGGTAGAACGATCGTTCGTCTACCCGCAGGGGTCCATCTGCGTCCCGGCGCCGTGTAAGAGCCGCGATCATGCCCACATGCGTGCACACTCGCGCATGGCACACGCACGGTAAATTGTACGCGTCGCTTCACGATACGTTTTTTTTTTTTACACGTATCGCTCTCCGCCGGGCGATAACCATCACCCACATATTCCCAATTGGTAAAGACAATCGCTAATATGTTTCTCTCCTTGATTGAGAGTGAGTCACGCTGTGTATGCCGCGCGGCGCGGCGTCTCCGTCCGCTCGACGTGAAAAAGACAGGCAGAAGGAGAGAAAGAGAGAAAGAGAGAAAGAGGAGGGACACCCGCGGCCTCTTCTCTCGCATTTACCACCGGCGAAACAATTGTTCGACGGGACAATCAAGTAGTAAATTTGTGGCGCCAGCCGGCTGCCCGCCGTATATCCGGCGTTGTTGAACTAGTTTGCCAAGGTAGTAGCCAGCTCGTATACACGTGGGCTCGTATATACACGTTCGTTGCAATAACACGTGGAATCGACCTACGATTAAATACAGATCGGCGAAGTGACGTTATATTTCGCGTTCCAATCAGAATACTGGTAATTTCTTATACGGCGAACAATGCTAGTTCAAGTTAGTAACGATCGAGCGAAATAATATCGTCACAACTTTTTTCTAGAAGAATAATTTTCTGGAAAATGGAAGATTATCTGATGCTGGAGGTTTTCACAACATAATCGTCAAAATACACTGGTACAAAATAAATATATTTAATATTTGTTGAAATTTTAAATGTCCATTTTTTGTTCTATGACAAATGTGACTATCCTTCGGCTTGTAAATTACATCCATGTATATTTACTTACGCAATCAAACATAAATATATGAACAGATTCGGGTCGACGCCGATAATGAAGCTATAAATCGAGAGATGTCAAAAACCGACAAGATATCTTCTTTCTAAAAAGCTTTTTTTTAGAAAATCAATATACCTAAGTTGATTACGCGTTTTGTTATTCTGAAATTAGTCTCTATTTAATATTAAAGAAATATGCACTTTATGTTTATAATGTTCTTTCTTTTTGCATTACGTATATACAATTACCGAAATTCAAACAATCTACAAAATGCATAAATTTTTCAGATACTACAATTTGCGGGCGTGTAAAATCTTCTTGATAAATAATTATGTTTAATAAACAAAAATAACAAAACTCAACCATTACCTATCACTTAATTAAAATACCTACTTTTTGGATGAAACGATCCTTACGCAGTCGATTTCATCTTCATGACCTCGTAATTTCACCGTCATACTCTTATTCTTGTATCCTCCTGCTTCCCTCGACCGTCATTTTTTTCGTTTTCTCTTTTTTTTTTTCGCAGGTCGGGGATGTCGTACAGCTTTTCGCACGCTCGCGTCGCGTCGCCGCAGAGACCCGTATTCGTAGAGTATGAGAGTAAGCAATTTTCTTCCGAAGATGGAGCGGCCCTGGGACATCGTCGGTGCTCCAGGGAGAACGTACGACGATGCGAGCGAGCGAGTGAGTGAGTATGATTGATGCGGTTTGTCGGTCTCGCCTGACGTCCAACATCTCGTCTCGCGTCATGCTCGTGGATACTTACGCCCCCGACGACGACGACGACGACGAGGACGAGGACGGCGACAACGACGATGATGATGACGACGACACTCGCGGTGTTACAGCCGGCTACACTCCGCGCATTCAGTCGCGGGACTGAACTTACGTTGAACCGCTGCGTCTCGATTTCCCAGCGTACGCGCGGAGAATGATCTACCAAGAGATACGGAGTATCATCTTCTCAAGAAACTTAGTTGAGTTTTTCTTAGTTATATGCATCCTCAGCGAGAGAGAGAGAGAGAGAGAGTTTTTGCGAAAAGAGAAGAGGATACCGTATTACCCTGAGAATCTAATCTAACAAATGTATTGTCTATGCAACGATATTTATCATCTCGCGGTTATTTATACAAATGGCCACATTTCACAAAGAGGAAATAGTTCGTACTTGACAGCTGCGCGATTTAGTTATCGTATCGCGTTTTTAAGTTCATCGAACAATTGAATGTCAGAAGCATAGTGAAATGCCGTTGAAATTACGCGCCGTTTTTTTTGCGGCAAATTATATAACAGTATTGAAATGCGGCGAAGTTGACATCGCAATTTATTCCTTGCAATCTAAGTATTACGACTTAAGTGATTACATTGTTAACTCTTTTATTGGTCGTTACACTTTCGTGGAATTAAATTATAAAAGTTGTCCCCGAGATGTAGACGTTACCAAAATTTTTGAGAAATGTTGTCAACATGTTATTATCCTGGATCAAATATGCTTCTTAGGATGCAGCTTTAATAAGCTGATGCCTGTTAAATTCTGTTATGTTTGACTTTCGCATCTGATTCGTTTCACCGCAATACCGCGTTTGCAGAGGCGAGTAAGCATGTAGCATGATAATTAAATTGTGCCATGAATCGTATTAATTTATGGATGTAACCATACTCCGGCCACTCGGAAAAGATCTACGAACATTTATTCACTTTTGTTTTAAAATTCCATACTTTCAAACTGCATTTATAACTTTAACGTTTGTTCTAATAACTGCTAAAGATAATCGCGGTATTAAAAATATATATTTAATTTTGCATAGATTTAATAGTTACTAAACTTATTTACACAAACATCTTGCGATAATTTCGCAATTGTTATCATGATAAATAAGCGCACGAAAAACGAACGCATAATCTCGTCTCTTATCGAGTCGAAAGAGCGCGGTTGAAAAAAATGCGATGAATTAATGCATCGATTATCAATGCAGCTGAAGAATTTTTTTTTATGCGTTTTATTCTTTATATGCGCGATTATTAAACGTAGACAGGTGACAGACACAAATAACGCCGCATATATTTCTGGTAACAAAAAGTTAAGCCTATTGCACACAGTGTGTACCTTATCGAAATATGTGCGAAGTGTCGTTGCACCAAAAATTCTGGATTATCAGAAGTCACGCCAGATCGGAAAACACCGTCGTCGTTTCGGCAAGCGATTAAACGGTTAAAACTGTTTGATGCTTGATAAACTTTATTGCTGCCCGATATCGTGTTGGATTTATCCCTTCAGAGCGTATCATAAAAGATTTTCAACGTTCCTATCGGGGATACGAGCGCGCTCGATTTTATGAAAGCCAAGATTAAAGTAAATTCTTGTCTGAGCTAACACACGAAAAATCTGTTATGAGAAATTTTAGTAAAAAGAATGTAATACATATTTCTTTAAATTTTAATATTTTCAAATACACAATTTTTCAAATTCTTCAAATTTATCGTTATACGGTCATTTATCAAATCATAAAGTCACTTATAATTTGTTGCTTTTCTATAACAAATATTGTTAATTTCAATCGAATCGTACATGTATTAATCCTATTTAAAGTTTACGTAATTTTCCAGATTACGTAGTAATTTTCGATACTCGGAAATTCTAAACTACTTTCTTCAAACGGATATCATCTAAGTATACAATCCCCTTGAAAGAGCGATGGACGTGATGTAGAAACTTCTCAACCAACCACGAAGATTTCATCTCCTTCGAAATCTCATCTTGTAGGAAAAATCGAAGATCACCCTTGCGGCCATAAAAGCCCGAGCTCCTCTCTCTCACCTTCGGCCCCGTTGCCTAAATTTTCTAAGTTCGCTCCTCGCGCCCAGCAGCATCCACCATCGTGATGGGTGTTGAAGGACGAGCGCCGCGAGCCGGCGTACGTGCATGTACGTTCAAGTGTGCGAGGGCAGCGCGCAAATATCAATCAGTGGAGTCAAGAGTGGAATCAGGGTGGCCGAGTGGTTCCACATAATGCTGCAACCAGGAGGTGAGAGAGCGTAGCGCGCAACGTGTATCTCGTATTCGCTGGCCGGTGCAGTTCAGACATACGCGCACACACACACAGACGTGAACCCACCGCATACACGTATCGGAGGCACATACGCATACAGGCGCGAAACCCCATCAGCAACCCCACACGCGGTACCGGAGCAACGACGCCCGGTAGCGTTCGGTAGCGTCGTCGGCCCCACTCCCTTTCACGAAACGACGATCGTCCACGTGTTGGTTTATGCGTGCACCACCACGTACACCCGGGAACAAGCCGGTGTGTGTGTGGGTGGAGTGGAACTGAGAAGGCGTGCCCGGGAGGCGGGACCCGGGACCAAAATCTTGGTGTGCATCGGACTTCTATGTGGGTGTTCTCCCTCTCCGTACAAGCGCCGACGGTGTGTGCGTCGTTCGTGTGATTCTCTCGGTCTCGCTCCTTCGCTCACGTCCGTCGCTCTCGCGGCCGTCATCGCATGGGAGTCTCTCCACTATCAGACCCGTTAACAGCAGTCGGCGTCGAGGCACCCGCTCTAACAGCTAACGTCTCTCCACATCCCCGGGCTTGAGCCGGTGTTTCGCCGTTTCCGATCCGTGTCCTGTCCGGCCGATGGACCGCACGGAAATCAGTGTCGCTGACAACCGGAAGCCCAGTCTCTTGCGCGACACATATTCATTATCGCAAAACAGGCAGAAGCTGTCCTACGGGGGTCCGTCTACGTGTTGACAAACAGCTTCGAGTGTCTTGACTGTGCCGGCGAAAGAATCCCCAGTGCTTGTGCGCTATCACGAGAGAACGATGTTGACAACTCTCGAAAGGATGAAGTCCGCGAACAGGTAGTCTTGAAAAAGGATTTCATCGAACACCCTTGGGGTTGCGTATCTTGCTGATTATAAGAGATATCTTTTTCTTAATGAGGCATCCAACAAACAGTCTCGATAATTGTTGAAAAATCGTTGTTTCTGAAGACACAAGTCGCCGAAGATTAAAAAAATCCCCCACAGACATCTTTGCCAAAACATCCTTGAAGGGACATTCTGGACATAGTTTCATTGGAAATCAAGTTAGGAAGGACTGTGTATATTTATTTATTGCTGAAGAAACACTTAAAGATTGCAAGCGTGTTGGGAGAGGAGATGCGAATGTCGTGTGTAGTGACGCGAAAGTTGTAAAACGGTGAACGGACTCGAGGTCCAGGATGATGGAAGTGCAGCAGCAACACTCGCCTGTCGGGGTGGGTCCACTAGACTTTTCGAGACGAGGGGTTGCCGAGGCGTCAGCGTTTCGCGTTGTCAAGCCCAAACAACCGGCCTCGTCGCTCGTGCATCAGCAACCGCTGCCGCCGGAAACCAACAACAACGAGAATCTTCAGGAGAACCCGCAGATTCCCATCGACGAAGGTAAGAATTCTTGACTGATCTGTCGAGGTTGAATTGTCACTACAACAGTTAATGACACAGAATATTATTTTCTAGTAATTTTCTGGTAATTTATTAACCCGAATATTCATTTAAACGTATTTTTAAAACAAATTTTGATGATGATATTGTTATAATAAAGAATAAGTTAAACAATACCTCTTCTATTCGCATTAACAACGTATAATATAAAAACAGCAAAATATAAAATATGCGATATTTTTACAATATATAAAAATGATTTGAGATAAAAATATTGTATACAAAGTATTTAATCTTCCCTAATTTTGAGTTATAGATAAAATGTTGAGATTAAAAAAGACCTTTGTAAATATAATATAAATTTATTATTATTTATTACATAATAATTGTTAAAAGTTTTTAATCAGAGAGAAATTGAGTATGTCTATTTAATGTGAATTCTCTCTTCAGGTATATAAAAATATACAATAAACAAATTTACAAATTTCTCAAACTTCAGTATATTAAATATCTATTTTCTGTCAATTGTATTCGCGTATTTATGGACGATATGTACATTATTGCGATTGAAAACTCAATATGCCGTCAATTATTTTGACTGACAATGAGACACCCACGCGAGTCGATCAAACCCTAAATACGCACCGACGATACACTCTCCGCGGAGGAAACCCCCATATTCCAGATAATAAACATATCGCGTCCAAGCCTTTGACATTTCCAACCGTATGCCGTTCGCTGACGTAGCGGCCCCCGACACTCTCACCCCGTGTCCATCTCTCGCCTGTCATCATCCTGTCTATATTACCTGCCTATTACCTCTGCAACGTGACATTTACGCGGGTAGCTCTTGCAGCTCGCGTCAACACCTGAGCTTGTTCTCACCCACACGCGCGAGGATCGCGGGTGGTCCCGAAGCACAAGCGGGACACGGAATGCTCATGCACGAATACGCACACGCGCGTGCAGGTGCGTAGGGGGTTGTGCCGTCATCGTGCACAACACAGTCTGTTCAACAGGTGAGAGGGGATGGTTGGCATTAGACGGCTGCCTATATACTAATACCCCGCTACTAATCGCGGTAACAGGCTAAACGCAATAATATCGAGCTACAGGCGTTGAGCTAAGCGGTTTAAGCGATAATTGCCAGGTGATGGGCAGCTCATCGAGGGGGTTGACTCGGCTGTTCTTCGGCTGCTTGTACCCCGCCGAGATACTCAGAAGCCTTTGTTTGACAAGAGACTTAAAAGCACGCGGACACGTCTACTTGTTACGGAATTGCCGACAGTCCGATCCTTGTTGATCGAAAGGAAAAGAAATATATTTGTATCTCTTGCAACATTTAAGTACTTCTTTTTCTAACAGTAAGCTTAGAAAAATGCGAAAACTTAATTATTCAAAGGGAATTCAATCTGAATCTAATGAATGTAAACGTGTTTGGACTTCTTCTCGTTTAAGTATCTCGATCTCTCGTTCTCTTGCATACTGATTTTTTTTAGAATTCAATTGTGCAACGTATATTTTTATCTAATGTATACGATATTGTATCTATCTCTTTTCTCCCCTCGTTTGGAAAAATCTTGCGATCCAACGCCTTTAGTGCGAGACAATTTTCTTAGTCCTAAACAGACCAATATCTCTTCTCTGAATTCTTTGAATTCTCCGGATCTGCCGATCGGCCGCGGTTGTTTTTGTCGGTGATTTCCACGGCAAATCACGTTGGCCTTACCGTTTTATAGATTTATGACGGACCGATAGCGCGAAACGTACGCGCGGGACTACGCCAGGATAAGACTCTTGCGCGAGCAAACGGCCCGATATCGCCGCGATTCTCCGCTAGCTAACAAACACGCGTTACCTGCATTGTGTGTACACACGTATCGATGTGTTACGCCAGACCGCCTTATCTCAAGCGCGCGGTACGTCCGCTATATAGGAAAATATGATTTATTTCTGATAATCCTGGCGAGAATGAGACAGCCTTTGCGGCGCGGAGTGTCTAATCTCTTCGTGCTATCTCCAGGTTATCCCAGTCGGTCCTCTATATTGCCCGGATTACAGATTTCTCTCGCTTTTTTTTGTCGATTCTCGGTATAGCCGATGTCCCGTTATCGATCGATTAATCTTTATAGCGATTACCGAAAGTTACAGAAATGATGCATCATATATCGGATATAATAATAAATTTATTTTTCTGCGAATAATTACTGTAACTAAGAATACAGAAATAATGTATTGCCAAATTTTTATTATTAACATTTCTTTCCATCTCTTGAATTATTAATTCCAATTATTATTTACTGAAGAACATGTTATTAATTATTTATATATTTCATTTCTAACATAGTTTTTCTTAATATCACATTAAATTTAATATAATCGCAATTTAAACACATTTAGTCTTAATTTATTTAATAAAATATATGTACATTTTTTATAGATGCAGTTAAAATTTTATAAAGTATTTATTATTCTACCTCGAAATAGAAAGTTCTGGCAGATGTTATATTTTATGTTAATAATCTTATATACTTATTACTGTTAATACAATTTTATTCTGATTCATTCCTGATTAGATGTTTGTAGATTTTTGCTTTTATTCAACAATAAAATCAAGAGATGACGCGTACCGAATGACGCGTATATGATATCGACGTAGACAAAGCTAGATCTGATTTAGCTTGATCGAATTGAACGATTAGATAGGTTCTGGATTACGCTCGTCATCGTAAAACTCGGATTTGATATTTTTATCATACCTGTGTAAGAATAAGAAAACTAACATGGATTTATAACACGATCGTTTGTCGGTCGAACTGCAGCTTGGTAATCGCGATTAATTTCCCATTGCCGCATGGTTGCGGACTTCTTTGTTTCTACGTTGCTGCGATATCGGAAATTGTTAATCTTTAGATTATTGTGCAATGAAATAAATACTTTTGTTTTTATCTATATTTACAACTGAAGGCTTCATGACGTCATACGGATTTTATAAAATGTGTGATACACATTAAATTATATCAATGTTATCAATTATAATTGTTTTATATTCAATTTGTTACTTGTTAATGATCTGTGAAAAGATTGTTAAACAAGTTGTCATCTTTTTATAAATTCATTAATTATAGGCATTGTAATCGTGCCAATATTAATTCGATATACCGTAATTCGGTATAACTTTTGGCATTCCATGCACTGCACTGAGCGAAAGACAAGACTTTCACTTATTTGATTAATCATCGGGATGGCAAATTGGCGTGAAGTTTTCGAACTTTGATCCTCCACCGGAACGATCAAAAGAAACCAACCAGGATGGATGGCGGATGTTCGGGGATAGGAATGCAGGTTTCAGGGAGAAAGAGAGCGAGTAATGGCCGAGGCAAGGTTGATAAATAGAGGAGGGTTTCTCCTCCTTTCTAATAAAGACGCTCTTGTCGAGGGGTTGATCTTTCCTACGAACTAGGAATACTAAATTTGTCAGGACTTGAGATGTCATTGCAGCGCTGGTGGCTGGCGGGGTAACGATGTATAAACGATCGAGAAGAATGCCCGATCGTTTCGCCGTTTGCATCACTATCTTTTTATATCGGATTTCGTGTACACTGTCTTTCAACAATCGGTCAATCGTAATAGATCTAAATGGCGAATATATTTGTTTGATATATATATAATGATCGTATAATTTTTAATATTTTTTATGTACTTTAACACAAAATAAAATGAGACTATCAATTTTTTTAAAATATATCTAAAAATCTTTGTTATTATAAATCAGTAAGAATTAATGTTTTATATAACATATTACTTCTATAATTCTTTGAGATTCGGTCAATTATTTCCCGAAAATTTGAGAAAATTAGAAAAACCGGTTTCCAGAAAATCGGTAACGAAAAACTATACACATCATGGCACTTCCCGGAAAATTCTACCCCTGTTTCATATACTTTTGGTAAAAATTCGGTCCACTAACGAATGAGTATGTTCACGGACAGACGGACGGACAGCAAACAGTCGGGTTTTATATAATAGTATGATATACCTAATTAAATTTTTAATATAATAAGTATAATATATTATTAACGTTTATTTAACGATTTTAACGTAATAATATTATTTTTTTAAGGAGGATGCAATGTTCGTTTAATGTTCCCGAGACTGTGGGCACCTTTCGGGAATGCCACGGAAGTTACGAGCCTGCCACCTTTACCAAAAAGTCACTCAGGTACGTGAATAAAGAGCCAGTAATCCGTTTTGTCGATAAGTTCGTATATTCAACCGAATTATATCACAATACAGTGAAAGAATCTCTCAATGTCGAACTTAGGTGCATCCTTGACTTTCTGCATTTGACATATCGGAGAGAGAAAAAAGTAATTCTGATATTTCGCTATCATATATTTCATATCACTTTCACATCTCGTCTAAAACTAAAAACTAATATAGAAATAAAAGTGTAGAAGTAATTTTGATTTTATTTTAATAATACTGCTTTTTATCGAGAAAGAAATATTTTATCAAAATTGAAAATTTCACTGTTATGGTGTGTCAGATTAAAACGTATCGAGTATTAAATCGTATATATTATTTTGCGCATGTTTACTCGTTACTGATTATTATTGTTTGCTACCTCACACTGTTTGCTAGAGATTTGTTACGTATATACTATGTATATTTTAAATATCATTTATTTCTACTTACATTAAATATTCGAAGAAACTGCGTTTGTGGCGCTTCAGACACACAATCGTCGCTGCACATACTTCCATTCGTCGTTCGTCGTTGCTTCTTACTTCTCTTCGAAAGGTGTAGACGGACGGGTGTAGCGCCGACCTTTCGCCTCGGTTGTGATGATGGCTTCCTCCTCGGCCCGGATGACGGCAGGTTTTTATTTGCCGATCATTAAGAACGAGACCGGTCGTCGTCGACGATTGGGATAAATGGTAGCACGCGTCATACCACGCACGGACATGGGCCTTTCTAGCTCCTGCCGGCCCAATTGGAGCGGATTAGAGGCGCTGGCACAGGGATTCGGTCCGTCGGCTCCTTTGTGCTTGTACCTACCCTGAATTAGTAACATCTTGTCATGTTAAACGCCCATGCATATTCTTCCTACTTCTCCCGCGCGCGCGCGGACGCGGGCGCGGGCGTGCACGTGGCCATTCATCTGCCCCGTTCATTCTCAGACATGATAAGATCAACCGCGTTACTTTTATCGTCGCGTTTACGTCGCCGCCGCCGCTCTGCCAAGATTTGCGTCGCGCAAACATGGCGCTGGTTGAGCAGTATCATATTATTATTTATATAGACTATCACTGCTATCTTTATTGTAGAAGATGCTGATTCATAGAAGCTATTTCGAGACGAGAAAGCGGAAATGTTTTGTGATTTGTCATTATTAGAATATTGTGTTGATGGAGTAAAAATCTATTCAACGATCTCGACAATCTGTCTCGACAGTAAACAAGTATTTCAATATTTATGTGATAAACGTCAATATTATCATCGATTTATTTAGGATTTTTAAATGAGTGATTTGAGAATACAAATATTATATATATATCAATAATGAAGATAAGTTTACAATTTTTAAATAGTGTGACATTTGAATGTTAAGAAAACAATCTTGGAATTGAATTTATATAATACTTCACTTCCGAGTATACACAGGAAGCAAAATTTTGATTATTGATTTACATCTTTGATTGATATGCGATATATCTTTAATGAGTAAACTCGATCGGCGATTTCGGTGTATCCAAACGTTTCTTGCTGCGAATCGATAAAAGGACTCGTGACAAGGGGATGACGATACTGAAAATGGTTGTGGACGTGGATTAATAAAGGAAGGCCAAGCCGGGGGGAACAATTAGATCGAGTTAACGGCCAACTTTAATCTTCTGTCGTCCGTCAGTCGTTTACTGCGTAGCGATCTGCCGCTATATAGAACCGTTATACACTTCAAACCCCTTCCGTGATGTCGGTTCATGGAAAGGAATACGCGTGACCTTTGCCGCGCAGTCGGCGTCAATAGAGCCGAGTGACAGGACGATGTGGGTTTTCAAAAACGGATTTTTCATCCGGCCGTCAGTGGCTATTTAAAGTTAATCCCTCAATAATTACGAGAAATGATATCAGGGTGTACTCACGGAAAAAAATCGGAATTTAGAAGAAAGGATTTGAATTTGAATTGATTTAGATTGAAGATGATAGATTATGATTTATTTTACTGGTAAATGTATGTGAATTAAAAATATTTTTAATATAATATACTTTTCCTTTATTTATTTAAGATTTATTTTTTATTTGGAAATATATTTAGAGATATCTGCAATTGAATTTTAATTTCTCGCTTCGTAACGATAATATAAGCAGAATTATTTTATTTTCGGTACGATAACTTGAGTAACGTAATATTTAATGAACAAGTTGACATGTTCTTACTTTGGCTCGTTTCGCTACCGGGTTTGCACGGCATTCAGCTACACTCTGGAAACTTTGTCGTTGCTCGTCCCGATAAGCAACTCCGAGCACTTTACGCGAACATGGCGGATGCGCATCAGTGGCGGAACCGTCGTAACAAAAACGATCGCGTAGTCGATTCAAGAAGTTTCATTCACCGTATCGGGGGACTGAAAACTACGCTTACAGGGCCACGTGACACGCATCTCGATGCAGTGTCAGAAATGCACGTGTGCGTAAACTGCAACGTCTAGGCATGCGGAGATCCCGTCGAACCCGGACCAAAGTTTAAACCCATCTGCCGGACGGTCGCCGACCGTTTTTCTCTCGTTGTGGTTGCACCGTCGTCAGTTTTTAGCGCATTCCAGTCGACCCAGACGCAGCATTTGCGTAAGCAGTTCTTCCTATCGTGCCGCGGGACACATCTGCCCGAACTTCCTCCTTCTTTTGCTCATTCTCGTCGCGCTTTTCTGCTATACCTTCTTGACAATGAAGCGCGAGCGACGAAATAGAATTGTTTTCGTTCAATTGTCACAAAATTCAAGTTCCGTTGACTTTATTTTTCTTTAAAGTATCTATATTTAGCGTCCACAATATTAAATTATCTACTTAAGATTAAATTCACGCAGCGTATCTCTCTGAACGTTTTAATTAGGAATTAACAAAAATATTTGTTATTAACATGTGTTTGAAATTTATCAGTCCACGATTTGTTAAATTTATTTCCAAAATTGAGAAGCTTTTAATTTGATCAGTTCAGTCATGTTAATCAAATAATACACAAGTAATCATGCAAATGTATAATTTCTAAATTTAGGATAACGTACGTGTTGCTTCGAATATATGTCGTCGTGGTCGTCGTAGAAGCAGGAAAAAAAATTTGGATGTAATATTAGCAATTTCATTAGCTCCTTTTTGCGTTTTTCCTTTGTGCCTTTTGACCGGTGTGCAATAAAGTACCTATCTGTCTCCTCGGACAGATCCCCGCAGGCGCGCGCGAGGCGCGTTTCTCATTACATTAGGCCACTCTGACTCGAGTCGTATTTTGATTCGATTGCAAAGCCACCAGGAGACATGATAATAATCGACCCCAACGACGGGGCTCGCGGAGAGCTTTAAATGCGATTAGCCGACACCGCGGTGCATCATACAGGCCCGGCACGTGACCGCGTGTCGCGCGCACGGATTATAAATATAATATACCGGGTGTGTGCGAGAGGCGCAATATGAGTGGTCCGAAATTGCCGGGCGATCAAAAGGGGGGCTGCAAGATAGATTCGAGGTCCGCCCTTCTTTCTCGCGTGGCGAGACGCGATGCACACGTATACGCGTGCCCGATTTCCGATTCATCCGATGCCGTAAATCACGACGGTCGAAGCGAACTCTGATTATTAGACAAGCCGCGCATAGTTTCTGGACATAATTAAACCTCAAATTGTAACGGTTTTGACGTTAGAATCTCTCCGCATTGTCTTTTTCTATTTGAAGCAAGGATTTTGCAAGCAAATCCATTTCTTCTTTATTAGTTTTAGAAAACATATTTGAAATTATTTATATGATTTTGTTACGGCAATCTATTTTTAATCGTTAGAAATTTATCAACATTGATTGTATTCAATTTACAGTACAACGATGATATTTTTCGAGGATATTTGAAATATATAAATGATTACCCAAAACAATGCAATAAATGAATTTGCCCATCTCCGCGTTAATCATATCTTGAAATCAAATCTAGATTTCTCCGAAAATACTCGTTAAATGATAATAACAAAATAAATACATGCTGCACGTTTAATCGAACAAATACATCAAAATTCACGATTGAATCATATTTCGTTTGAGGCAGTCAACAGATAAAATGACGCGACGTACAAATCAAAGCTGCGTCGGAAATCATCGATTTGATAATCAGAGAATACAGTAAATTCCGATTGACAAGCGATACCGAAATTGCGATCCGATATGTAATTTGCAACTGTCATCGTGAAAATATTAATTTAATATTTCAATAATGATAAAAGTTTAATCTCCTCGTTGTATATTAACCAGCCATGGGATATTAGAGCCGTAATTACGTGACATATTATCTAATAGAAATAAATATAGATAATCACATTAATCATTAACAAAAGGACATTAACGCATAATAGATTTTTGTACTATTTCACAACTATAATATATTACACAAAAGTGCAGTTAGAATATTGAAATTTCTATTAGCCATAAAATATTTTCTTATCACACACAAGGATGATTCCTTTTCACGCCGTCACACGAGAGTTAATCACGACTTATGGCACTGCGTCGGATGAAATATTCCGATGAAAGGGTGGCGCGAGGGATTTCATTAAGGACACTGCTTCACACGAAAACGTCGCGGAAATACATTTTGCTCTTGGCACCTCACTATTCGGCTCTCTCCTCGCGATACCTCGTTAGCGCAACATGAGACCCTGTCACGACCTCTCGTGCCCTGTCCGTCCCTTAAACACCCTCGCGCCAGCGCTAGGAAAAAAAGGCCCAGTACGTGACTCAAATCTTACTCCGGCCGGGTCCTCTTGCCAGAAGAAACTGTATTTATCCGTGGCCTTCCTTTTTCGGATTCCTCAGCACCTAGCGTACTCTCATACGTGACGTAGCTGCTGTTCCAGCCAATCATTGGCCATCATGCTCTTGTGACTGGTGTATATAAACTCTGGTTTATCGATTACGAAATGTCTATCTGCTTGGTGGTGCAAAATCTATGCAAGATGATCACCGCGATTTCTTTTTGCACAGTCAACGGTTGAACTTGAATTTTTTGACTTGTGATAAAAATCTGCTTAATAAAAATCGATCATCTACCCAATTAGGAATAATCAAATGCGATATGAAATTTAATTATCATATTGAACGATATATTGCAGAACGGCTATCTTTCGGAGTCGGTCGTCTGGTGGGTTCGCCGGCGACGAGGAGTCCCTCGCCGTCCCAGTCTCCTTGCCCGGACTCCCCTCCGCCCGAGCGCCGGGATGCCGAAGTGGACGTCGACGTCGGTGAGGAGGAGGTCGACGTGGACGTCGAGGAGGTCGGCGACGAGGACGATCACGAAGGCACCTCGAGCCCGCCGCGATCGTCGTCAACGCCGTCGCCGTCGCCAGTCAGCGTCGCGACGTCGCCCGTATCGCATCCGCCGAAGAAATCCGGCGACAGTTTCAGCGTGTCGGCGCTCCTCAGGCCGGACCCACCGTCCGCACACCTGCAGAACGCGTCGCCGCATCGAGAATCCGCCTCCATGGGCGCCCATCCGCCGCCGCCCGGCTCGTCGATCCTGTACCCGCCGTTGCACCTTCAGGGCGGCCTCCTGCCGCCCCATCCGCATCACCCTCTCTCGTACCTGCACCCCCAGCTGCTGCCGCATCATCTTCTGCCGCCGCACTTGCACCCGTTGTTGCGCGGCGTTCATCCGGCTCACCCGGGGCTACACTCGACCCACACGGCGCACGGGTTACACCATCCTCATCCGCTCGGCGACGTCTACAGCTGCGTCAAGTGCGACAAGATGTTCAGCACGCCGCATGGGCTGGAGGTACATATGCACGGTTGACGCGTATACTTTTTTCCAGACTTAGTTGTTTTGATTCATTTCTGATTTGCTGCTGGCGCTGACGTTCTCATCCGTGTTCGTTCTAACAACTTGATCGTCACAATAATTAATTTTTATGATGTAATAATTTTAATCAAAATAACGTCTCTTTATTGTTACATCCGCGCGTTAGAATCGTAAAATAATTCTTTGTATTATTTTAAATACGTGCATATTATACTTAGAAAAGTTATCTCGCACGTACTCATGAAAAAATAATTTTAAGTTTGACGCATATAATTTTTTTTATCAATGAGACACTTATCTGTCGTGCCGCAGATTGTTTTGAATTTCGTACATCGGATTATCTTGAAATAGCAAGATATTGATTTGCGCAGGTTCACGCGAGGCGGTCACACAACGGTAAACGGCCATTCGCCTGCGAGTTGTGCAACAAAACCTTCGGCCACGAAATCAGTCTCACGCAGCACAGGGCTGTGCATTCCGCGGAGAAAGTGTTCGAGTGCAAGCAATGCGGTAAAGCCTTCAAGAGATCCAGCACACTCAGCACTCACCTTCTAATACACTCGGACACGAGACCGTATCCTTGCCAATTCTGCGGCAAGCGATTCCACCAAAAGAGCGACATGAAGAAGCACACTTATATACACACCGGTAAGTAATCTACAAATAATCGATTTCTCATTTAACGATTTCTTCCGATAACAAACCACATCTGTCTCATGTAGCTGTAGAAAATATTTAAACTGAAAATTAGTGCATTAATATCTATTATATAAATCATTAGCTATTATACTGGTAAAATATATTTTATGGAAGTATTGCGTTACTGTCGACTTTGATTTTATAAACGATTTTAACGTACCTAAATTTATGAATTTCTATTAAAACTAATAATTTCATTTACTAGAGTTCCGCATACACAAATATGATCATAAATTATATTTCTAATCTGGTATTCTTACATCGCTTTGTCCAATCGGACGAAAATGCTAAAATTACTCTCGAATTGAATTCACTTGGAACGCAATTATCCCATCTTTGGACAGCTCGCTAACTTTCACGTATGTTATACGAAAATCGCGCTCGTGATTCCGATGGGTATCGTTATCGAGGGGGACGTAAGGGATCAATTAGTCCGGCAAGTTCGTGCGATAAATAATGCAGCAAACCGTCTGGACCGAGTCCTTGTGAGAGGATCCAGTTGAATATAGCACATGTGGCCAATGCATTTCAGGGATGCCGAGTCCCACATTGCGAGTTTCGCTCGGTAATAATCGTAATGTCTCTTTCGGGGGTCACCCCCCGTCTCTTCTGTATTTAACGTTCACGTTCCTTGCTCCCACGATTTCGGGGTGGTATCATGGCCTCCCTAATCTTGGAATGGAACTTTGTCGTGACGTAACGTGGAGTCTGTGCAAGACACACAAGCGGGTAATCTTATTTTACGAAGTGGATATTTCTACTGCTGATTGTATCTAGAATGACAAAAGTATTCGTTCGATTTAAATTAAAGCAGCAAAAATCATGCTACTAATTATATTTTTTTGGGGCATTTATAATAATTTCTACATTTGAGAGAACTACTATTTGAGAATTAGATTATCTATATTTAGAGTCGCATTGAGGGAAGGAAGAGAGTGATCTTGTTAAAATGTCGTTTGCATCCAAAGAGCATCAATGATATAGACGCAATCCTCGTAGCAGCCTTCGTCTTTTTTTTCGTATCTTTGTATGCGTGTTTATCTTCGACATACGCATCAATGTCGGACGCGTCGAAGTCCTACGTGCGACTGGGGAGGCCGGAGCAAAAAAGTTGAGGGAGTCGCAAAGCGGTGGTGGCGGCAGGACACTTGACACTTCGGTGTCTCCCGGTTGATGGAACGGAGTCTTGAAGGAGTAGGTTTCTCGGGGATGGAAAGAGAGAGAGAGAGAGAAACAGAGAGCGAACGAAGGAGAGAAGGCCGCCTGCTGGAGGGCTCCTGCCTCAGTCGAGGCTCTGGGTTTTGTATCGTCTCCATAGCAACCCCTCCCGATGTCTTATCAAATTATCACCTTGTCCTCCCCCACGCCACTCCATCCTGCCGTCATTCCAATGCCCTCCGCCCCTCATTCTACGGCCCCCCGAAACCCGGCCGAAGGACTCAACGTAGCGGGATACAAAGCGATGGTCACTTCCGGAGGACTTTTCTCAACAACCTGCGGGATCATCCACGGATCCTCGTGTTGCTGCGCGGTTGTGTCCACCTATACGCACCGCTGCGTCCCGTGCGGAGGGTCGCCATGAAACATTTAATTCATCATTTAGGAGAAATGAAAAATTCAGAGGCGCCGTGAGAGCGCCGACCAATGACGTTCACGGTCGCGGCAATTGCGTCGTGAAACGGAGGATAAGTCCGAGTCCTTTTTCCGTAGGAATCTTTCGCTCTCGGGGGACAGCTCTTTCTTCGACGGTAAAAGGGGACCTGCTTCACGTTCTTCTTTTTTAACCTTCTTTACTCAATAAAGATACTTTCGATACGCTCTACGTGATTTGAAAGTTTAGAACCAATTTTTTTATCGAATTTTTACGTGACGCATGTGTTACCGAAGGCTAAATTTACTAAATTAGTCTTTATTTTAATATTTGTTTATACTATATTTGAAATATTTAATTTTCCGAAGGGCATTATTTTGTCATAAAATTTATTAGAAAATAAAATACAAATCTAGCTCGTTTCTTTCGTTGTTTCTCTGATAAGATACGCGCTTCTAGTAGCTCGTACATACGCTTACTAGATTGATTTGACTGTTTTCGTTTTGATGCGATCTCTCCATCTCCCTCTCTCTTTTTTATCATACGCACGAACAAATCTCGTTGCTCCCACGACCTCGAGCAGCGGCGCGCCGGCTGCGTGCGTACGTGCGTCAGGCAGCAACGAGGGTGTTCTGGGACTCCGCTGCTAATGATAATCAGCCCTCTTTCTCTTTCCAACCTCCCCTTCCCCCCCTTCGGCCGCCTACGTACCCCATGTACCGAGGCACGGGCCATGTGCAATAAGGGTGCGGCACCGTCGGATTCCCCGGGGAACGGCGTGGCGTAACGTAAAATCATTATTAGGTAGGTAGGTAGGTGGTTGCTGGTGCACACGAGGGGTGGAAAGAGAAACGGGTGGTTCGGGCGAACGGGGGTCGAAGCGCCGCCGCTCACGGGGGTTGAGAATAAGAGCTCTGCAAATATTGTTCGTGCGCGAGCCGGCAACTCGGAATAGGCTACGAGGGACCGGAGCGTTACTTCGCGTTACCTTCGCAGTTAGGCGAACGTTTTCGGGGGGAGTAGCGGTGGGACGTGACGGAGGGGGGAGGTGCGACGAGTCAAGTGCACGGTCGTTGCAAGGGGTTGACGAGCGAAGTGACAGACTGGCAAGTGGCCACGAGTCTCTCTTCGATGAGAAAACACTGGCAGAATGTCTTTGGGAAGGGCGGCGAATATTTTCAGGACTGCGCGGGTTGGTTTGGCAGGTCGCGAGTTTTGATAGCATCAGCTGCGTGCGATGTTGTCCGGTCTGATGAGTACAATGACGATTCGTGATAGTTCATGAAACACGTTACGTCAGAATTGATTGCTACTGTTGAATTTCTTAAAAAAAAAAATAATGCATGTCTTTCCGAAATAATTTTAAATACATTAATTTCCAGTACAGACAATAATCATAAAAAATTCAGTGCGTTTGGTATTTAATTAATCGGTTAACCGTGCGTGTTTCTTAAAGCTATGTTATTCTCAGCATTTCAAATGTAAAATTAACGATCCCCGGCGGCTCTCGGCGCCGACGTGTGATTGCAGAAGAACATTATCGAAATCATCGACCCTCTGTCATCAGGATGATCAACTCGCAGTGTGTATCTGGTCTTATCTACACACGCGTGATCGTACCCTGTTTTCACAATAAACACAACCTGTCCGCTGTTGGTATAAAGTAAAGTCGATGGGCCGAGCAGCAAAGGGAAAAAAGGGAAGAATGAGTGCATTCTGTGTACTTTTTTCATCTTTTCATTGAATGTTTTTATTTCGGCCGAATGTTCGGCGACACATTTGAGACGTCTGTCGCGAATGGGCGATTTTTTTCCCGACGATTAATTGTTCTCAATACGATCGCTTGCAATTCGCATTATTCATCTAGAATTTCACGCAACCGATTTATTGTTAGGTAATCCGAAGAAACGCATTTTATTCGGTAATATATGTATGATTTTTTAAAATGAAATTTTCCAATAGATAATGAAGTTCGTTTAGCGTCATACGCCTTCAGAGAAACATACATACGACATCTAATATGCGTCATACACATCAAACAATATCCGTATTCGTTATCCGCGGAGGAAATTAAAGCCTCGTAAAAGACTCCGTAATACGATATCCATTAGAACAGTCGCAATAACTGGGATGATTAATTGAAATCGTCGAGGTCATCCATTACTTTACCATGCCTGGTTACATGTAAACATAGCGTTGAAATCCTGGCTTTTATGCATTATGCATCTACGTACTAATGATTGCAATCTTTGGCTAATGACCGAACTCGGAAAAGTTAAATCTACATGTGACTCCGAAGAGCGCATTACTTCTCTAATATTCTATTATCATTGCAAACTCCATGATTTCATCACATCTGTCTTCTGTGATATACTAATTTTGCTTGGCTTCGCTCGCGAAAGCTTTCAAATTAACTGTCTCAATACTTGGTTTTACACGTTTATTATTATCCTTCCCGGAAACGTCGTCGCGCGTGATTATTTGTGCAGAATTGTTCCGTGGAAGAGAAACACTCGGGAAATATTGCTGGATTAAAATAGCCACGTATTTTTAAACAAACACACATGCGCACACCGGCACACCGTGTGTTCGCAACGCGATTAATAATTACCCCAGACTCAGGCACGAGCGCGCCCTGTCCTCGCCCCCCTCTCGAATTATGAATTCAGTTGCGGCTGTATGCGGATACCTGGTCGAACGGCGTTTCCCTCGGGCTCGCCTCGAGGGTGCGGTTATCGTATACTCGCGGAGATACAACCTGTACGAGCACCTTTGCGGCCGCGTATACGGCGTATGCCTGCGGACTCCATCCCCCCGACTACGACACGTTCCCCCTTCCCTCTCTTTCTCGTTCTCCTTTCTCCTTTCCGCGCAGACAGACGGGGGCTATTAGAGGTTTCCGGCTGACTTGGCGCCCTAAGCATCGGGGCGCCGCAACATCCCTCTAAGCTGTTTAAACTTTGCGACATGGTCGGAGGACCGTTTGCCCCTCTCCTCTCAGCGCCCCGTTGCGCGAGGGGCCTCGGCCCGGCCCCTGCTCGTCCCTCTTCCGTCTTTACGGCTCGTTAGCGACGACGACGTACCGCCCTGTCCCAGAATATTCGGACCACACGCGGTAAAAAGCGTGTTTACACGGCACGTAGGAGCCGACACGTAAAAGCGGCTGTGTAGTCAGTGTAGTTGTGTTAATCGCGCGATTGTATCGTTGTTTGCGATTCTTAAAGAATGTCTTCCGGATTGGGGTGCGGGTTAATTGGATACTATTACGTAGGACAATGTTCGGGCCTCTTATCGCTGGGTGTGGTCGCCTTTTTTGATTTGGAGGAACAGGGCACGTTTGAAATAAAAATTACCGAGTAATAAAGTCTCATAGGCGTGTGAAAGTTAAATAGTTAACTCCAAAGAGATTAAATAATTAGCTTGATTAATGGACTAAACATATCCGTGATATTTTGGTTGTACTTATACTATTAAAATTTGATTAGTGAAATAATGATAATCTTAAACGATGATAACCCGCTATCTTTGATCACAGCGTGCTCGCGAGTACGCTATCCCTAGAGACCGGCGCGCCGCGGCGTAAGATTTACCAATGACAAGGACCCCGTCATCAGGAACGATAAGAGCGCGCCCCTTGGATGAGGTGCTGACGTCGGCGAGCGGAGGAGCGCTATATTTAATGTCGCGCCGGTGAGAGAACGAGCGGCGGGCGCGGCGCGCAAGCAACCGATACCACATTAAACATGCAAATTCGCCGGTATAACGTTCCACGGGACCGAGGCGTCATCCATATAGCGCTCGTCGAGTGGCGCGGCGCGCGATGTTCATAGTGGAACGGCATGATTAAATTTCCAGGGATATCGACATGCCGGGAGCACGTCAACCCCCCCGCCGCCCCCTTGTCCCCCTAGTCCGCTCTTGCTATCCTGCCTCTCGTTCGCCACTTCCGTGCTCCACCTCACCCCCCTTTTACCATCCGGTATATATCTCGCCGCTCTAGCACCGTCCGCACCCTCTCCCCCCCGACTCTAACCCCCTCGAAACCCCGTCGCCACCCCCTTTTTCACTCCTCGGCCTATCCGCGTAACCACCCACTCGAACAACCCCGGCGCCCGGTGCGCGGGTGGTTGAAATTAACTGCACCCGGAGCGCGCAGCAGCATCGGCGCGTCTGTGCACCCCCAACTCTGTCTCTCTCTCTCTCTCTCTCTCTCTCTCTCTCTCTCTCTCTCTCTCTCTCTCTCTCTCTCTCTCTCTCTCTCTCTTTCTCTCTCTCTTTCTCTCTCGGCTCGTCACTGACACTTGAGGCCGCATGCATACGAGCCGGGATGGGTTTGATATACCGTGTACAGAGAGGGGAAAGGGGCGAGTGTGATGTTCACCGGCGATCAGGGAGACTCGGTCGTTAGTTATTGTTATTTATTGTGAGGGCTGTTGTCGCGAGCTGGTTGCGGCAATGGACGCAGTCGATGCAATCAATTTGTTTTAACGTTATCCCGGATATATCGGCTGCATTGTATTTTAGAGTTATGTGAATTTAGCCGCGTCATTGGCATCAAAGTGGCGTTTGTGGTCTCGCGCTGTAGGAATGTCCAAATGGAAATGATGGGAGAACCGGATTAAAATTGAACAATTATAAAGGATGCTAATTAGCATCGATTAGTTAAACCGATATCGATTTAAGTATGTGGATTTGCTGTTCCAGAAAAATTAGAACTCTGTTTTAAGACCGAAAATTCAAGTATTGAAAATTCAAACCGATATATTATTAGCGACACGAACATCCTGTCACGGCTCTAAGCTCTTTGTTATTTAGATGATTTCTAAAATTGAACATTTTGGAAATATTTAAAGAAAAAAAATGTAAGACAAAACGTGGGCTTTTGTTATTTTAAAATTACTAGACGCTTTCCATTTTTCGAGCTTAGCTTTAATCCTTCCGACGAATTTCAAACGTTGTTGCGCCAACTAGTACTTCCTCTGACATCGCTATCAGTTTATAGCAGTTGAAACAATTGCTTTCGTATCAGTGGGTCATTTATTAATAACCACGTAGAGACGAAGAGGAGGAGCGCACTAAGGATAAAGACGAAGCCATTTCGAAACACAATTGGCAATTAAGCTGCGCGCACATGAGCGATGTAGTAAGAGAAGCCTTAGCGCGGATGGCATAGATCGGATTTGTCACGATTCCTAATGTTGATCGACGCTCTAATAATTTAATAGCCATACATCCGCCATGATCGTACGGGATTATTACCGCGGATCCCTGCGGTATACCCGAAAGCACTAAGGAGCTAACGGACTTAGTCCTTGGTATCATGTTTCCTTCTTCCTTCCCTTGATTCCCGGTCCCCGATCGTCTCTGCCAAAATTATTGTTCGATACAGAAAGCTATTCGCCACCCGATTTGTGATTAAATTATGTAATAACAAAATTTACGACTTTCAATTACATATAATTATATTTTAATTAATTTATCTAAATATACGTCGTGCTTTTATAAAACGGATTAGTCTTATTTTTATTTATTATGGGTATCAATTATGTGAATATTGTTCAATATCAAATATCTAATCGCAACTAATTCTGATGAGTTTAGTTTACTCGTTCGAAAGACACTTGAAATACAAAAGCAATTCAATCCAAAAGTACGGACAAATCTATTGGTAGGTTATACCCATGTTATTTATTATTTCACGGGTGTAAATGGATAGCGGTAATCATTTTTCCGAGAGAGGGTTGCTAAACGTTATGGAAGCACATGCTTAAACGTCTCGCGTTTTACATTTGCTGGATATATTGTCCACATAGACATGTTGCCTTAAGAGGCAAGCGGGATCCGGGAAATTTCCAAATTGTAATTATATTTTTTAATTATTGACCGTATATAGAGAAAATGTTGTCGAAAGTATTGTGATACTCCCGAAGTTCTTTTACCTTTTTTAGATATTATAAATTAATCCGGAAAACTAGATTTATTATATGTAGGTACGTATACTCAGAGATTTTTTATTTATAAATCGGTGCACACGTTGAGATTGGTTGTAATCGACATCTTTTTGCGATCGATCGTTTTACCTATCTTTTCACTGAGGGATTCCCGTGTTTCGCCGGGATGGGGCGTAAAATCATGGCTGACGTGGGCGTAAACTGGTAAACACAAACGTGACTCAGTGCGAAATTGGAGACTAGTAACGGCCGCTTGTAAATCGGTATATCCGTATACAGCGAACAAGGGCGTATTGGTGTTTGCGTTTTTTATTTTGTACTTCACGTGACGACAAAATATATCCCAAATTGGGAGCTCGCCAAAAATAGATTTTTCTAGTTTTGTTTTCCGCTAGATATAGCTTCATCAAAAAATGTATACTACTATGTCGGCCAGTGGCATGCATCGATTTAATTCGATGACAAAATAACAATGAAATAATAGAACAATATTTATATATGATATTTCATTAATAGTTAAAAAATTACTATAACTTTTCTTAGTCTATTTTATACATAATTTTAAAATAAAAGTATTACACTATTAATATAATTTCCGTAATTATTATTAATTAGAAATTTTATTTTTTTTTGTTAGACTCTTCACGTATTTTCGTATATTTCGTGTTTAGACATTTCATACTTTAAGCGTGTAAAAAATCTGATATTTTAAAAGGGAAGAATTTGCTTTCTCTAAGTGTGACATAAAAAGCTGGACACAATATCGCTTTAACAAAATATCAGGAATACAGTAATTTCCGTCGGTTCTCCAATCATATCTCTTCAATATTTTTTACTCACCGGTCCGTCGGTGAAACGAACGCTGTGCCGCAGAAGCAACGGTCTGATTGATATCCTCAGGTAATCCTTGCGCGAGCTTTGAAGATACGGAAGAAAATCCATGCTGTCCTCGATATGAAATATGAGATGTGGCGCTCTTCTTCGATTCCACCCTCCTCCCGTCTCGCGCGAGGATTTCAGTTAGAGGGCAGAGACGCCCCAAGAGGCTCGGAACGTGGTCGAAGAAGACGAGAAGAAATCAATGCCTCGGCCAGCGTCCGGTTCACCTTCTACATACCAGTATCTTCCTCCTTCCCCTATTCCTCTTGCCATCGTTCTTTTCCTGTTTTTCTTTTTCTACTTCAAGTTTCGTCTTTTCCGTTTGCTTCTTACCACTCCTGTGCGGACCGCGTTCACTTTTCTTTTTTTAAATATAAAAACATACCATAATTAAAATGTTGAAATCACAATGTTGGGCTAACTAACCAATATTTGAAGATTTATTTTTATTGTATCTAGTCTCCGATATTGGGGACATAATATGTCGAAAAAGTACATACATGAGATTCTGCTTAAATTTAATGAATTTTTTAAAGATTTAAAGATGTATCTAATATAAGAATATCTTGTTTTTTTTTATGATCTTATCATTATTATTATACATAAAGGTTGAAAATGAAGGAAAAATGCTGGAATATATCCTATGTAATTTATTTCATTAAAACACAGCTTCTCTAGACGATTTATAATAAAAACATAAATATCAATGCATGGAGAATGGCTAATTGAATCAATAACTTTTAACGAATGTACAAAACGCTTAAATGTATAAATTCAGGTTGCTGAATTGAGATATCCTTGAGTAAGCAAAATTGTTACAATGGCACCTTCGTCGAGCACAAGTCGAACACAAAATGCTCGGTTTCTTGTTGAGTCCTCGCGAGGATGCGCGAAAGGTACATTCGAACTTGAGGCACTCGCGCAAAGGACGCGCGAGCGATGGGACGGGAGAATTAGCGGGAGACGGAGTACCCTCTCGCGCACAAGATTTCCGGGAGTTTAATATAGTTTTAGGGGCGTCGGTCGACAGCCCTGAGGGGTGTAATGGCGTCTTAAACCTCAGGGGTTCTCAGCCTCGAATCTCCCCCGTCTTCAGAGCCAACCGACTTCGTCCGTTTCTCCTACGCTGTGTTAAAAATTCGCGAGCGTCGAATCTCAACTGCCGCCGCCGGTTAAATCTTTGATCTCGCCACTTCTCGAAGCCGCGGAAGGTATACATGCGCATGCTGCGGTGCACTGAATGCACCCCGTGTGCATTTAGATCGAAACCCCGGTGCTTCGCCCGCATAAGGGATAAGGACGGATAAGGCGCGCTCCGACGGTGCTTGATTTTTACGAGCACGTAAATTCCGAGAGACGCTCGACTTTTTTTCCCTCCCCGTCAGTTTACCTCCTCTTCGAAAATTCCTCTGTTCTCAATGAATCCGCTTCTATAATTTATGGTTTTTAATCGTTGAGATTGTATCACGTATATTAGGAATTGTGAGAGCTAAATTATCGCAATTTACAGAAATTTCTTAGCAAATATTCCATTTAAAAAAGAACTGATAATGTAGTAAATAATTATATATGTATATAATTTTAGCTCTAAATTAAATTATTTCATTTTTCAGTTTATTTGGTTTTTCGATAAAGTTTTTTTTCTATATGATTTAAATAAACGCAATATCATATCATTTTTTTTCTTGTTTACGAATAAACTCGAGTAATTTTGTTATAAGATTTTGTTATAAATTTTGCAATAATATTTTAAAATCGATTACGAATGTATTAAAGCTGAAGTCCTTTTATGTCATTTGAAGAATTGAATAGCATTTCGATATTTCTTTCACGAACACATAAGATCACGTACGTTCTGCATGTGCCATATTTCATATTCTTTATTTTTCTTCTTTTGAAAATTCTTTCGCTCCTAGTTGGAATTTTTCGTTCATACTCGTAGTATTATTGATCATCGATCACCGTTCCGGTCACGTTCTTGAAGCTGCATTGTCTTGCCTTTGCAAGAGAATATTGATATCCATAAGTAACGTAAACAAATAATTTATACCAGGTTTAATAGAAATGTTTATCGAGAATAGATCGATCGCCTCGATTAGTCAATATAATCAGTAATGCTATCCACACAGCGAAGAATCGCAATATTTATTATTGCAATGCGGCTAACACTTCGTCCTGATAACTCATTGCTTTCAACGAATTTATTAACGCGGTTATTTTGACACAGACAATTCCACCGAAGGAATAAACTCGACGGATCCAAGTGAGTTCCGACGGCTCTTGATTTTTATGAGCGCGTAAATTTCCGGCGGCTCTTTTTCTTTCTGCCCTGTCTTTCTCTTCTTTACTTTGTTTCCGAGAAACGAGAATCCCAGTAGACTCGACGTTCCATTTCTACACATTATTCTCCACCCCCCTTCTCCGCCCCTTCTTACTCCCGTCCCCTTAATCCTTCGTTTTCTCAAGAAAATGATATTTTAAAGTGCCATCCTCTCTCTCCCGCATATGAACCGCTGAATTTAATATCCTCAGCTTAAAAAATGCCGCGGTTCGCGCTAGCTACATCAACAACATAAGAAAATAAAAATAGTGACATTATCTCTAGATAGTAAATTGCGTAGAGTGTACTGAATAAAACATGACTATCGTGAGGTTAATATATATTATATAATAACTTATATACAGGGTAAATAATATAAAGAACTACGTTATAAATATATACCGTATTTCTCAAAGTCTGAAATTCAAAGTTTGGAATTTCATCGTACTGATGACATATAATCTTTGGAATCGATATCTTTTTAGGAAGAGAAAGAGAGAGAGAGAGAGAGAGGGGGGGGGGAAAGGGAGATTCAAGAAAATTACTTTTGTCAGTTCTGAATATCTAAAATAGAATTTTATTTTTTATTTAGTTTATATCAGTCTAAGTATGCAGAAAACGAATTTTGAGATCCATTTACTAGTCAGTCAAATGAGAAGGGTTTGTAGTCCCGAGTACGAGGGATTTTGGATTTTCGGATGGCCGTTTGCCCGGCAGAAACGATATTCCGTAACCATGGCAAAGCCGTTGCGATATAGACGCGAAACGGGCAACCTCGGTTGCGAGCGCTCGGACGGGCTCTTGATTTTACGAGCTCATAAATTTCAAACGGCCGCCCTGCACTTCCACCCCCGTTCCCTGGCTTCCATCGGTGCTTAACTCCGCGAAAATTCTATCCGTTTCGTCTCACCCTCTCACGGGGTTCACGTAGAACTCCGAGGAATTTCATCGAGCGGCAGACTCGTCGGATTCCTACGGTACACCCTCCGCAAAAGCGCGTCCTTAACTCTGAATCCGCGCGTGAATCTTGATCCGAAGGGCAGCGTAACTATGCGACTGATGTTCGCATAAAATGACTGCGTAATGCCTCGTGCACGATACGTAAACCTTGATAAGGTGGAAAAATAATGCGTCCGATAATACGGGTCGAAACCTGTATTTAATTACTATATTTTCTGCAATATCTCTTTTATATTTGATTCTAAAATTAACAATATAGAATCATTTATTTTGGAAAAAAAATTAAATATCAGGAAGTGTTAATAGAGAACATCTAGAACAGAGAAACGTTATTAAGCTCAAAGTGCTAATTTGCTAATTTCAGCGCAGCAAAGTACAAATGTCAGACTTATCAGGTATCAAACTGTAAGACATCGCATCGAGCAAGGTAACTAATATGCGCATTCTAAATTAAACCTCCCCGGGTCGATGTTCGCGGGGCACTTCGCATTGAATTCTCGAATTTCGGGAGAGATACCGCACTTCCGTGAATATGGGTCATCACGTCCAACCCCGAGAAATCCCTGGGAAGAGGTAGCCGATATTTTTTCCCGAAAATCAAGATCGCGCCGCGGCCGGGGTATAATCGTGGAGGGCGATCGACGGGCCACATCGTATCGGCGGGGGCGAGATTGAAGGCTCGGCTAACGAGTTGTTTATGGATCCACCCTCCACCCGTGTAGGTAGCCGTGTGCCGATGCCGAGAGGCCGAGAGCGTGTACGGTACGTGTATACCGGTTGCTCGGTCAGACGTACGGACGTACGGGGGAGTCCATTAACGGGCCCTCTGTTGCCCACCAGCGGCATATAGTTCGCATCGTCGTCGTGCCGCCGCGCCGCCACCCTCTCAGCAGGCAGCAGGCTTTCTCTCTCACCCTCAGTCAGCAGCAGCCGGGTTATCCCGCCGGTAGTCATGGTAACACGTGGGTTGGAGCCGCCCCCGGCCGCCAATCAGAGCTCGCGGCCAGGATGAGAGAAACGAGCGGCGACCCTTCGTACCGGGGGGGTTCTCTCCTCGCCCCTTAGACAACGAACCCCTACAGCCCGCGCACATAGACACCCCTTTCCACTATTCGCCTCTTCTCTCGGTCCGTCTCTCTCTCTGCCTTTTCTCGCCGCCGGGGTGGCTGAGATTCTCGCTTGGGAGGAAATCTTAACCGGGCGTGCCCCGCATCGCTGATGCCACCTACACCCGTCTTGCGAGGTGGCTAGCCTTCCATACCCTTCGTCTTCCTCCCTCCCTTTCCCACCCCCTTTCCTCCCCACCCCCCATCCCCGTGATCTTCTTCGCCTTGAGGAGAGTCTTGACCGAGGCGGGATAGAGCTGGCGGCACTTCGGTACTTTGGGATTAACGTGCATGCTCGCTGGAATGCGACAGGCGAAAGAGGGAAGCTGGATTGCGCTGTTCGAGTTTTCTGATTCCCCTTTTTAAGTTCATTGTATACTCGACGACGAACTATCTTTGTAGATAGTTCGGCTGGAACGACACGCTGCATTCATAAATAAGGATTTCACTAGCGAAAGAACTATTAGATATTTCGTTTGATTAAAAAAACCATGAAACACTGCGAAATAAATTTTTAAATTTAAACTTTTCGACATACTTCTCTCGATTTCCGATTATCGCACGGTACAGAAACTTTCGACGATAATAAAAAATTTATAATTGAATAATTTTTTATTTCCTAGTTAATAGTACGTCCGGAAGTCGATCGATTGGAAAGCTTAATTAATCGGAAGCCTAGTTCCCTCTAAACACTTTTCGTCTCCTTTCTGTTGCAGGCGAGAAACCTCATAAATGTCAAGTATGCGGCAAGGCGTTCTCGCAGAGCAGCAACCTGATCACGCACTCGAGAAAGCACACGGGTTTCAAGCCGTTCGCTTGCGAGCTCTGCGGCCGAGCTTTCCAGCGCAAGGTCGATCTGAGGAGGCACCGCGAGACCCAGCACGCCGATATCAACGCGTCGCATCGACCGCCGATTGGTTCGATTCCCGGACAGAACACCCTACCCAGTGGAAATCCGCCGATTATGCAGTGAGACCGCGACGAGGATGCGGTTGATAATCTGGCGCCGGATGACTGATACGAAACGACGATTGGAGATCGTCGCGATGAGCGATTCTTTTCCGCGAATCAGGCGGTTCGGCCGGGATGAGGATGCAACTACGAGAAATGAAATCATGAACGATGATCTTCGTGATTGTCGATGATGGCGGAGACTAGAGCGATAAATTAATCTCATAAATGGAATCGCTAGTGAGGCGATTGCAGATTGCATCATGGTAGATTGCAGGCTGGAAGATATTAACCTTTTGCCGTTTTGTATTGTTTTCTGGTTTTAATATACCTCCCAATTAACAGGAAAAATTAACGTCATTTGAGACACTTATGTGTAATTTACAATATATAACTTGCAATATCAATACGAAAAGAATTGCATTACATATAGTCTTTAAGGGGAAAAATTTATTTAAATATATTGTTCGAAATATATTACGGTAGCACAAACATCTAGCTAGTTCGCAAGCCCTTTGTTTGAATTTTAAAAATATATTATTTAAAAATCTACCAAAAGGCAAAATGTTAATATCAGTCAACTCTGTGCATTATATTGAAGATACAAAATTTCATGTAAATTCAGATCGCATAACGGATGCGAATTTGACCGGAACAGTGCAATTCGAGGGTAAACTCTCGGGATGAAATAAAATTTGCCGGAAAGGGGGTACTGTAGCATTTTTTTTTCTATCGCGAGATTTTATTGATCTTTTGATATTAATGCGAGGAGACTGTATAAGTTGATATTTATTCGACCATTTGTTTCACGTGCGTCGATTGATCTAACGCAAATATTCAAGGACTCTCAACTTGCAGAATATACTCAGGATAAATGGAGAAAGTGAATTGGTGAATCGTCACGACTAGACATTCCATGAAAAAAAAGCGTTGTATCCGTTTCGTTCCTAAGTGAAGTGTGTGTGCCGGGGTTTGGTTCCTTCAGCGATTTTTATTCGGACGGAGAAAACCTTTTGCGGTGAGAAATGATAATTTATGAATTACATAACGATACGTAAGCGTGAAAGTGAATGGACTGACGAACTGTTTTTGTTACAAATGGTGATTAACACTTTCTACTTTAATCGTCTAGCTACCAAATCGATTACTTGTTACTGTAACTTCTCTTATCGCATAGATATTCTCACGATACGCAGCGCGACCGTCGAGTTAATCGGACATTTTTTACAAGATCATAAACTTTATAAAGATGCCATATATTTGTGTTAACAAGTGCATTCACTATTAGTAGCAGTAGTAGTAATGATGACGGGCGGGACTAAGTTAGTCCCTAACGTCATCTAGATTTAAAAAGTTCCTCTCTTGCTCTGGTTTCCGAGACTGAGTTTTTAACCCCAGCCCAGTGTTCTGCACCAGATCTATGATCTCCAATATAGAATTCTGGATCTGTAGTTTTGAAGCATTCACTATTAAAAGATGAGTTTTTTTAATTGAAAATCTACCTAAATAACATTATGTCATTTTTAATATAAAAGAAATTAATGATACATAATTTAAGACCTATACATTTTTCTCATATTACATTAAAATGTTTTGTTTTAAATGTAAATAACGTCCGAATAGCACGAGATCGTCGAATGGCGTATAACGTGTCAAAGTACGGCGAGAACGTACTTGTATTTTGCATATCTCCCGCACCTGTCGTTGAAAAAAAGAGCATCAAGACCACCAACCCCTAAAGTTGCAACTGTGACCAAAAATTGTAAATAGCACGTAGATTGTATCACGGCTAGTCTAAGCGTATAAATATATACATATAAATAAATCGAAGCTATAAATATTATAAATAGAGAGGGCACATAATGTGTGTGTGTGTGCGGCGCAGAGTCGTTCCGACTAATGGCGGCTCGCTCGCCTCATCAAGAAGTTATTATATTCTTCCCTTTTTCTCGCTATCGAAATTTTTATTGTTGTATCATTATATCATTATGTAATTATTGTAATTAGAGACTCGCTATTAATATTATTGTCATTATTATTATTAACAATAAACGCTGTTACCATTTGTAAACTCTTCTGTCTAACAATTTCTTTGCTCCTTTAACCGTTTAATATATTTTGGTTGAAAAAGATGTGCTTCTTATTATTTATTTCATTGCAATGTATAGCTATGGTTGTAAAGTTGGCATAAAAATTAATTTTTTAACTAATATATTAACGTTATAAATACTAGAGATAAGTAATTCCGCCGGCAATGAAATTGAAAAAATAACAAAAAATAAACGCATTGTCGAATACGTTTACGGTATATACGTGTTTTAATTTAGACGGCCTTCTCCGCTTTCCGTCCAAGTCGATAGCTCGATTAATCAAGGTCGCTGAATCTGGCACTGCCGGATCACAATCTTCCCAGCTTCACTCGCTGTAATTCAGGGTTAAACGGCCGTGCCAATTAAGCAGACTACCCTGAAGAACCCCTTAACAGCCCAATATGTTTTCTGCTGAAGAGAGAGTTTCCCCAAACTTCCCTCTCTCCTCTCCCTCCTGCTCTCGCGCTCATTATTTCGTGCAAGGGGGTGTACGAGCGCGATGCTGAGGCGGACGTGAGATTTTCCGTAAGCTCGTTTACAGCTTCCATCGTCTGCACCAATCGTGCGGGACGTCTCGCGGAGATAAAGGATATAAGGGCCGGAAAAAGAGAGAAGGAAAAGACTGGGAAACGTCGAAAAATTTATCTATGAGAGAGATAGGGCAAGGAGGAAGATAAATAGAGAAGCGAGACAGAGACCGTGGAGGGACATTACAGCACAGACTGCACGACACCGTGACGCAGCCACGGGAGCAGATTGGACAGTTATTGCATTCTGGGTAAGATTAATTGATATGGGGACCAGTGGGTGGGCCGAAGGGCGCGCGCGGCTACGTCGGCGCGCTTAAACCTTGTCTCAGGCTGTATGGGCTTTGGGGGATGAGAGAGCGGTGATTAACCGATTGCACCGTGAACCGAGTGGAACCGAAAACCATCCCTCCCGCGTACTTCCTAATAGCCATTGAGTAATAGAGAGCCGTTCATTATTAAATAGTATCGGGCCGCGCGAGGACGTACGTGAGACATCGTCATATGGATCCAAGCGCTTGCTAAGTATGCTTTAATGCATACTTGTAGAGTTATAGGCTAAGCAATACATTTTTAAATATCCATTTATACTCTGCAAAAATTTTAATCGGTTATACATCATACGCTTGATATCCCAAAAATTATGTATGAATGAACGAAATATCAACTTATTTCAAGTTAATAAGGAATCAATAAATTGGATTGGAGTGACAAAATCGTCCGTAACGATCTGCGCGCGGCGTTGAAAATTGTCCGAACAATTTTGCGAAGTACCGTTTTACGATCGTAATACTTCGTGTTATTGGTAACGCCCCGTCGCGAGATACCAATCGCGAATATTCCCGGCTATCGCAATTTCTGTGACACCACTTTGGCGCGCGCGCGGGGTGGCTGGTGTGCAAGTTCCCGTATCGCCTATGTATTTCCTCCTCATCGTATCCTCGCGGAGAACAGCCGTCCAGGAGACTGTATCATCTCCGTGCAGCTGCCGCGCCGGCTATGGAACGTTCGAATACGTTTTAGGGGACAACTCCATATACCCGCCGCGTATGCGGATACACCTTATGACTATTAAGGTATTCACGGCCCCTCGGAGGACGCCCCAGTTTGAAATATGGCGACTCGGGTCACCGCCAGCATATACCGCCAGTCAGAGACGCCGCTATCTCGCATCGTCGCGTTCTTCCCCTTCTTCGTTTTCAATCCCCCCTTCTCTCTCTTTCTCTACCGCGCGGTTCCGTTTTTCCTTTTTCGTATATTTCTTTCCTCGTGTCCTTGTACACGTCTACGTACACGCTTGGCGAAGTGTCGCAGAGTGGAGAAGGCCGCGCATCCCCCTTATACCGCGGTTTTCCATATTATTTACAACCCCCGTCCTGCGCGTTGCCCCCGCAATAACTCGGTCTGGATCCGCGAACGTGCGAGCGTGTCGCCAAATTGGTGGAAACCGTACGAGGACGTCGTAACCTGTCCTGCCCTGTGACAACTCTGAGTGATGTAGTGGCACAAGGATCCGACGTACGGATGTGTCCGTTAGAGAACGTCGGAAAATATGATTGCACGACAATTCTTTAGGGTTGATTTTGACGGTTTTGTTATAGCTCGAATTGACACGCTTGTAATCGGCTATCAATAAAAAATACTGCCGAAGCATTTTTATTTATAGTTATTACCGTACTGTTATTTATACAAATTAATATTTATTATAAAACTTTTATGACAATTTAGAATAATATTATAATTTTATATATTGAAAAAAAGAAATATATTGATTTATAGATTTGATATTTTATCATTCTATGTGATGAGTGACTGATATGCAGGCAATGTTTAAATGATAACTGACAAATGGACACATAAAACGTCGTAGACAGTTTTAAACAATACAAATTTCTAATTGTCTCTTAAATTATATATATATATATATATATATATATATATTTCTTTAATTTTATGTATTAAAAAATTAATCGGTTTTAAAAATATTTAAAACCGATATTAAATAACTTTATTTATATTATACGTCACGTCACGTTTATTTAATTAAAGACAAGGTTATCTTATTTAATTAAGACTAACACGCATCAATAAATTAATTTAACCATCAGCAAACAATATGCTCTATCGATTTGCACTACGATACATACGTGATTACTTTCAATTTGGCTAAACAATTCCCTCAAATCGCTTTAGAAAATGATAACTGCGACAGTTTGTCTATTTGTTCTCATGATTGTCAAATAACAGAAAAGCGATCGCATCCATCAATATTATCGCATTCTCTCAACGCACTTGTGCATAAAATATTTTCCTACTTAGAAATATTATTTCTATTTTTATTATTTTCCTGTTTTTTTTTTACTATTCACAAAATACTATACATTGCATATTTTTGCCATCTATCGCGCTGCTATTTTTTTCCTTATTCTTTATTCTTTTGCGCGTTGAGTTTCCAAGCCAACAAGTGACTGGATACAGCGAAATCTCATTTCGCGCAAATGCGCCCCGGACGCCGCGTGGATTTGCACGTCAGTTGCATTTGTGCGAGTCCAACCGGATTAAAAAACGTCGATGTCCAATTATCGTCGGACACACCGGCGCGGCGCGGCTAATGGAATTTTTGAGAGGGAGATTAGGGAACACACTCTCGCGCGCGCCGCACGGTTCATGCAATTTTCGTGCGTTGCGTGCCGCGAGCTAATTCGTTCCACGCGCGGATCGTGACGGAGATATGTTCCTTCCGTTGACGGAAAACCGTACAGTACAGGAACGGAGCGCAATTTCGCTCACGATCACTTACAGTTAGAGCCACATAGAGTCAGATAGTAACTAATTTGCGCGTGCACGCTTCCTCGTCAATTCGGTTGACGTAGCATCCGGCCGAATCGCTCGCGGCTTCTTCGGAAATTATCAGACATCTTCGAACGCGTTTTGAAAGTTACATATATGTATCGCTGCTAAACGACGATCCCTCTTTCTTCTCTATCACTTTCTTTTCTTTTCTTGTTTTTATAAACAGTCCGACATACGATCGATCAGGCGACAGACTGTCACGGATGTAGCCATTTATCAGTAGGCTTCTCTAATAACGAGGCGACTCTCTCTTTCTTCCGTGTGCCGCGCCATGTGACTTTAAACAAATAGCTCGACATGGAAAGCGGGAAGAGGAAAACAAATGGTCGCTTACGCCTGCGAGGAAGAAAAGGGCACGTCGCGCGTTCCGGCGATCAATCAAGCGTCTCCGGCCGGACTTAATACAGTCAGAGATCGATTGAATTCTGACTTGCACTGGATCCGTATAACGTTTTCGTGAATTTTTATAGAGGATTTCATAGAGAATTATCTCTCATGATGTCGTGAAATATATCACATGTTAAAAAGAAATTTGAAATTCATTGTACTTTATTAAAATCATCTGTATTTTGTCATCAAAATAAAACATTTGTAATTAAAATTAGATTGGAATAAATTCAAATTAATATCAAGGATAAAGTCCGAATTAGGTCGATGTAGATTGGAATTAAGAGAGATTAAGTAAGATATCGTTCTTGAGAAAAACAATCGATTTTAATTGAAAAATTTGGAAGCAAGAGAAACGGGCAACAATAGCCTGCATGTGCGACAATGCCGTTTCCAATAGACTGTAAAGTCTTTTAGTAAGTCTTCAAGACTAAACGAGAGCTCACGAATAGGCTTGGCGATCCGCACGAAGGTGATGACGACGCTCCCATGGGCGTCCGATTCATTACCCATCCTGAATAAATGATCGTCCACGGTCGCGGGTGGCTATCCACGGGAATGTTGGCCTGAGAATACTTCGGAAAAGTGATTATTCGTCGATGCTATGTCGTCCTCGGCGAAATCGACCCCCAAGGACATGCATCGTGCCTCTCTGAAGCAACCGTGGCATCGTGTATCTCCTTCGGCTGCATCATTGATGAGTAGGATCAACGAATTCTCTCCCCCATCTCTTCTCCGTATCTTAGCTCTCGATTCTTCGCTACGATGTTTTATGCGACGACAGCGTTGCATTGAACATTATGAGACGGATTGAATAATCGTTCAATGCATAAATTAACGAAAATGACATATTTTTATAATACACATTTAGCTTAGCTTTTTTTAGTTTTTTTTAAATGATGATTTTAAGTGTTTTTAATTTTGCACTCAGAAAAATAGAAATAATATCTCTAAATTCATTTAGCAATATAAGTTATTACCATTATTATTATACAATAACAATTTTCCATTTTATATTAATTCTGTTTTAATTTTCGTCAATTTTATATGTCTCTCTAATTTATATCATCATTATATTTAAAGATGTTATTCTGGATCATAAGGATTCACCTCTCGGGTCTAACCGAGTAAACAATTTCGGAATCTTACATCCTTCGATCGTAATTTTTTCTTCGACCTATTCGCATTTATCGCTCCCGCGCGTAACATCTCGTCGAGTTGCAAATGGAAATATAATCATCCCTCCTCCACTTCGCGGTACCGTGCATAATTTCGCGATCGACCTCGCCGATGCCGATGTCGCGCGGACCGGTATCGCCGCCTGGACCACGTAGCAGCCGTAACTCAGTTTCCAAACGGATCGTCTCCTAGGAATACTTTATGCGTACTACACGTCATTCTAACCGCCTAGTCCGGAAAGATGGAGGTCGTCGTGGATGGGGGTGCCGGGTGGTATATAGGGACCGCGGAAGACACGGAGATCCTTAAATATTCTACGCGTCGTGCTCGGGACTAGTGCATCGGTCTTAAGATGGCGGCGCGGGAGGAGGGCTCGCGGGATAGGACTGCGCCGATACCCTTTCGCCGGGAGAGGAAAACGTCGGTGGTAGGAGGTCCTTGGGTAATCATATAAGGATAGCTAGAGTCGCGCGAGGAAGATCGGGTATCAACTTTTGATCCTCCGATATCTCCGGCAGGCTCCTGGCGGGCCCCTACCAGCCCGGAGGAGTGTGTCTGTATTCAAACGGCTCTAACTCGATATAAGCGGCGCTCCCAGAGGCATCCTTCTGCCGCGAGAAGGACGGGGAGGATAAGTTGGAGGACACCAGACCCTCCCTACCCTTGTCGCTCACGCCCAACCCCTTGGATCTTCGGAAATAAGAGTATCCCGGTGTAGCCGGTGCCTCCAATCGAATTTACATCCCGACTGCTTCGCTCCCATTCTCGAAGACGCGGGGGTGGATCCTTGACTTCGCCAAAGTGCTATCTTCTATGATCCCCGGCATCGATGGAGTCTTGTAGCGATTACCGCAATGGCACCGTGGTCCACTACCAGCATTTTGAGGCATATGCAATGAGATATCGAATGCGGACGGATGTCTTTTGACGAATAGTTTCTCGGAGAATAACTGATACGTTGCTATGAAAATAGAAATTTACCAGTTTCAGAACAGAAGGTCTGTTTGATGCACAATAAAACAAATATAGATAAGAATATAATTAGATAAGAAAATAATAATTAGTTAAAAGTGTAACTGTTTATGTTAAAATTAAGAGATAGTAAAAGTTAGTTTTGAACATTTTAACTGTTAAAGTTTTACTTTATAACTGTTGCAATAAATAGATAAATTAAGAAATTAATGATTGATCCTTGAGTTATTGGATTATTAAATCTTGTTAAATATTAAACTGTTTATTAAATATAATTTAAATACCAGTACCAATTATTACATTTTTAGATATGTAATAATATTAACATTATTAGTATCTATTAATAATATTATTTATAATAATATTAATATTAATTCCTATTTTAGAACAAAATTTATTTGTAATTGGCCCTTTTTTTTCTTTTTAAATGTGACGATAATAATTTCTCAGTTGTGCAAAATAAAAAATTTTAATTTTATTAGTAAATTTTATTAATTGTAAATAAATATTTACTTGTTTGTTTATTTTATTTGGTCTCATATCTAATTCAATGTAATTTATAATAATGAAAATATCTATCTTATCGTAGACGATAAGGGAGCAAACTACATTGATAACAGACGGATATTATGATTTCTATATCACCAACTAAATAATAGTAGTAATTATCGTCAAATAATAAAATAGAAACACGCGTCACAATTATTTGTAATACAAAGAGATTTACATTAACATCTGTCAATGTTAGAAAAAATAAAATCAAAATTTAGATATCTTCGACTTTTTATTGATTTGGAAGTTTCGTATTAAAATAAATACAGAGCAGTCAAATTTTCTATTTAAAAATATATATTTTTAAAAATAATTTATTTTTGTAAAACAGAAACATTTATTATAGATAAACATATAGTATATTTCTAAAGCAATTAAAATATTTAAACTTTTAAAACAAAGTTAAAATATTTAAAACAGAAAGGGCGAACGTATGTAGCATCATAACGTACATAATTTTGTTAAGAAATAGTATATTATACAACTAGTGGAAAAAGTGGTCGATTCTGAATGAGTGTGAAGTTGGTCGCACAGATTAGTTTCTGAATTAATATTAGGCATATTTAAAAGTCTCCTTTACAAGACCGTTTGTACTTTCTTTCGAAGCCTTTTCAGCTGAATTTCTTGCACGATTCACCTTTTCTCTTTTTCTTTTCACGTTGGAGAGAAAAACTGGTAGCACTTTCAAAAATACGCAGTCGTCTTTACCTTTGACCAATCAGAAATTTGTCCAAGATACAAGAAGCAACATGTGGCTCCTCGCATAATGTGACAGAGCAGTTTATGTCAGTTTGTGTTAGCTGTTGCACGTGTTTCTTAGCTGGTCGTAACAGGTTGGAAAAAATATCTCTCGTGATCGTAAAACATTATAAAACGAATAAGCTTATGCTAAATATATCAAAATTAGATTTTTTTTAGATATTACCGTGGATATTACATATTGTATTTTGTTCGTGAAGAAGCCATGCCAACGTGCTGTATTAAAAATTGCGGAAATCGTACGTACTGCAATTTTACTTCGTCGAAAAACACTAAATTTAAAAATTGCAAGAGTAATTCGCATTATACTGCGTCGAAAAACATTAAATATCATAAGTTTCCAAGAGAAATAGCTGTTCGTCAGCAATGGCTTAATGCCTGCCAAAGGAAAGAAAGTGATATGAAAGTTGATTCGGGTAAGTAAACATTAAGAAAATGATGGTAAGTTAGTGTTTTAACTTCCAACTCGACCCAATGTCATTATGTTACTTACATTGTGTTTATTACATACATCACAATCATGAGTTAATATATTTATAGCAAGAATATGCAGTATCCATTTTGAGAAAAACTGTTACGAGCTTGTGAAGACAACACCACGATTAATAAATGACCCAGTCAAAGAAGTTTTAAGATTAAAAAAGGGATCTGTTCCAACAAAATTCTTAAATCTAGAAAAGAAACGAATACGTCGAATGTCGCAGAGCAAGGAAAATAACAAAAAAATTAAAGTACCGTAAGTATTTTCTAGATTGTTATGTATATAGCTGTATATATTATACTGTGTCTGAATTTAAGTGTCAGGTCACTCGTGTAAATTAGGTAAATTAGGTCAAATTGAACGAAATAAGTTCTTTATTATTTTACAAAAAAACCATATGTAAAATATATATACAAATGTACAACTAAAACTAATACTTTACAATATTCTTTTAGAGAAAAGTCATTTATTGTACCTACATGCACAGGTCTTGTACAATATGCACAACAAAAACAGCGTTTATCGCAAGAAGAAACTGTAACAAGAATGGAAACAGATCTTGCACAAAATATGGAAGAGCAAAGTAAAGCGATAAAACAACAGGTGTATGTAGCTAAATGTTTCTTTAAAATTATTATTTAATAGATTCCAATCACAATCATATTTAAGTTGTTAGTATATATTGTTATGAAAAATATTTTACAGAAAGCAAGGAATTAACGATAATACAAATTATGTTTATGTCAAAACGTTAATGCAATTAAGAAAGACAGAGCAGCTGAACCGAGAACTTTTAGACGAAAATAAAAATCTTAAAGAAAGAATTCGAGATTTAGGTACACAATTTGCACAGTTATTGCAAGCAGAAATTAAAAGCATGACGAGAAATAAACACAAAGAAGCGAAAACAATAGTCATCGATGCTCTACATAAGGTATTTACACCTAACCAGATTACAATGTTAATGTCGCCGACAAAGAATCGTATAAAATAGTCATTTGAAGATATTATGTAATTTCGTTACGATGATTAAGTTTAGAAGCATATAGCTATGTAAAAAAAAGATCGTGCAACAACACTGCAAAACTGTGTTAAAAAGGAAAAACTATTTATAAGTTAAGCAATAAAAAAATTGTGTGTAAAATAAAATAGTCATGTTCTGGAAGAACATGTTCCTTTATTTAAAATTGTTTTAACTTAATATCACTCCTATATACTTTCTTTTGTATTATAAATTACACGTTTCTACAACTTAGAACAGTATTCATAGTCCAATCTTATATTTCAGATTATAGAAAGGCTCTCATCTGAAGACATTGCAAGGGCTGATTCATTATAACATTCTTGTAACTTAAAGACAATTTTAAATATGACGGAACTAATGCTGCACTTAAGGTCATGGCGCTACATTCTAGACAAAAATTTGATTAGCTGTTTTAGTCGGCCGCCAAAGAAAATAAACAATATGCATATTGTGCATTGCAACTGTGAGCTAGACAATATACTACTCGTATAGAGATCAGCATAAATAACAATTTCTATATTAATAACATGCATTTTTTATGTGTCACTAATGTTATTATGTACAGTTAATAAACATATCAAAATAAAAATGCAATTAATCTAAATTTAGTTTAAAACTACTTTTTATTTTTGTGGGAATGCAAAAATACAGTTCAAAATGATCAATCAATATCATTCAATTTATAATAATTTACATTGATTACATTGCCTATCTTGAAATTGACACAAATCTGAAATAAAATACGAAAGCGAATCGTCCGCTCGCCACAAAGTCGTCGGCGACGGCGGCGGTGGCGGAGGCGGAGAAAGCGGAGTAGGAATGCGCTGTGCGATAAAGAAACACGCGAGATTTAATTTTAATTTGCGACATGGTCGTAGTTCTTGTATCTCTGATAAAATAAGTCTCAAATTTTGTTAACTTTTTATGATTAGTCAGATTAGTTTATGAGTTATAGGCATTTGAAAGTCTTTTTTACAAGACCGTACTTTTTTTCGAGGCTTTTTCAGCTGAATTTCTTGCACGGTTCACCTTTTCTCTTTTTTTTTCACGTTAGAAAGAAAAACTGGTGTAGCATTTTCAAAAATATGCAGTCGTCTTTTTCTTTGACTAATCAGAAATTTGTCCAAGATACAAGAAGCAACATGTGCGGCTCCTCGCATAATGTGACAGGACAGTTTGTGTCAGTTTGTGTTAGCCGTTGCACGCGTTTCTTAGCTGGTCGTAACAAGTTCAAAAGAATATCTCTCGCGATCGTAAAACATTATAAAACAAATACTTTTATGCCAAATATATCAAATTTATTAGATTTTTATTAGATATTACATATTGGATTTTGTTCGCGAAGAAAAGCCATGCCAACGTGCTATATTAAAAATTGCAAGAATTTTACGCCTTATAGTGCGGAAGACATTGGGAGCTTTCCAGTAAGCGACACAAGTCGACACAAACGTCGTTCTATCTTTCTTTTTTGGAAATGATTAATAGAGACAAAATGACACTTGTGTCGACTTGTGTCGGTTGCTGGAAAGCTCCCATTAAATATTATACATTTCTAAAAGAAATAACTGTTCGTCAGCGATGGCTTAATGCCTGCCAAAGGAAAGAAAGTGATATAACAGATTCGAGTAAGTTAACATTAAGAAAATTATGGTAAGTTAGTGTTTTAACTTCCAACTCAACCCAATGTCATTGTTACTTACATGTGTTTACATACATCACAATCATGATTTAACATATTTACAGCAAGAATATATGCAGTATCCATTTTGAGGAAAATTGTTTTGAGCTTGTGAAGACAAAACCACGATTAAAAAATCAACCATCAGTCAAAGAAATTTTAAGATTAAAAGAGGAATTTATTCCAACAAAATTGTTAAATCTAGAAAAGAAACGCAGACTCCGAATGTCGCAGAGCAAGAAAAATAACAAAAAAATTAAAGTACCGTAAGTATTTTCTAGATTGTTATGTATATAGCTGTATATATTATACTGTGTCTGAATTTAAGTGTCAGGTCACTCGTGTACATATGTAAATTAGGTCAAATTGAACAAAAGTTCTCTATTATTTTGCAAATAAGAACCATGTAAAATATACATACATACAAATGTACAAATACAACTAATAGTTTACAATATTCTTTCAGAGGAAAGTTATTTGTATCTAGAGAATTTGTACAATATGCACAACAAAAGCAGCGTTTATCGCCAGAAGAAACTGTAACAAAAATGGAAACAGATGTTGCACAAAATATAGAAGAAGCTGTAAAGAATATGGAAAGAGATACTTTACAAGATACGAAAGAGAAAGTTACAAAAAAATAGATAAAGTAGCTACACAAAATATGGAAGAGCAAAGTAAAGCGATAAAACAACAGGTGTATGTAGCTAAATGTTTCTTTAAAATTATTATTTAATAGATTCCAATCACAATCATATTTAAGTTGTTAGTATATATATTGTTATAAAAAATATTTTACAGAAAGCAAGGGATTAACGATAATACAAATTATGTTTATGTCGAAACATTAATGCAATTAAGAAAGACAGAGAAACTGAACCGAGAACTTGTAGACGAAAATAAAAATCTTAAAGAAAGGATTCGAGATTTAAGTACACAAGTTGCATAGTTGCAAGCAGAAATTAAAAATATGACAAAAAATAAACATAAAGAAGCAAAAACAATAGCCATCGCTGCTCTACGTAAGGTACTAAAATTTCAGACAATTTGGCCGGGAACCAAAATCCATATGGTTGGTAGGGGGTCCTTTATTTTCTATCTATATTTCTTTCTTTTGTTTCAATTTTTTTCTTTCAGCATTCTATATTTTGCCTTTTATTTTTTCAGTCTTTTGTTATATCTTTCTCTGAACTATTTTCTCTTTAGTTATAAATCGATGGCCAGTACAAGTCTGGAACGCTGTTATGCACGAAGACAAATAAAAAAAAGAAAAAAATTTAAAAATAGGAGATTGCATTTAAATTTGAAACAGAGAAAACTAAAACGCATTAAAAAAAGAGCGTTGAATGAGTTAACAATCACACCCTTGCTACACCAGAAGGTATAGCAAAGAATAAATAAGAAATAGTTATTTGTGTAACAAGTGCGGGAAGATGAAAATTCACGCACGTGTTACACACCCTATTTTATATTACAAGTGCGTGGAAAGTGATCTATCACTCGCGCGTCGCGCGCGGAATGGACCACTTTCCACGCACGTGTGACATTATAAGATTATTAAAATATCAACAACAATGATCATTAGATAAAATGGAATTTTTTTGACCAACGGACACAGAAATTTTATTTTAATAACAAAATAAAGAAATGTAATCCCCGCAATGTCCCTTCAATGCCAATATTATGCGACCATGAGTTGTGCATGCCTTAAGGCTTAGATTCAGTTATTCATATCTGCTCTCATATGCGTTGAGAGCTTTTTTACAAACGCGCGGTCAATGGATAAAGCCATTAATTTTACATAACAAATTTGACAAAAGTGTACGAAATTTATAAAATATAATATAAAATAAAGAAGCGTTGCTGAAATTAATTTTGCGATCTGTTATATACAGAAATGAATGTTATAATTGTACTCTTAAATCAACGATAAGACGCTTGTCGAGTAAATCTCCAGAGCATAAATGGTTAATATTGTCTGGGGATCATACTTCATATAGTGCGCGTTTTGAATACTGTAACATTGAAAATTACTGCGACATTTCAATGTTTGCAATCTTTCGAATTCGGGGAAAGATGGACGGAAAGAGCTTCCGGAACTGTCAGGAATTATTGAAATAGGCAACTTGATGATTATATTTCGAGTTCGAGGTCAGGCAGCCCCTTTCACGAGTGTCTTACATACATATTCGAGTAGCATTCTCGCGGCTTGATCCATCCAAAACCAGCCGTTTTTGTAATGGAAATGTCTGCTGGCATTGCCTGCCGGGTCGCGTTTTCCTGACGCAAAATCGTACCATCGTGTTCTTGAACTCTTGAGATTCCCATGAGACATAAACATCCGTCTCAGGGGATGCTCTGTATAAGCAAAAAAATGGCCCATAGGGTCCTCACAGAATTCAAATGACGATTTACGTTACACCCCGCAACAATAAATATACCCATTCTTGGACAAAATTGTAATTTATTACTACTTTGACTTATAATATTATAATAATACAGATCGAATATACTGGGAAGCCTATGTCAATCGAGAGAGTCACTTCTTTGTCAGTATAGGAAATGTATCTTTGTCTTCTTGTTTTGTAGTCTCAGAGACATGGTGTTAGCAACTTTAACTAGATCGTCGATACATTACTGTCACGAGGGACTTCAATAGAGGTGTGCAGTTATCTTTTAGCATTATTTACCGCGTCCGGAAGAGATCATAATTTAATTTAAAGTATTTGTTTGGAATGTTAATACCGCGATACAATAAAGTAAAGAGACACATCATTTATTTGACAAGCATGCATATTTTATTAATTGTGCAATAATATAGAATAATTTTTATAATAATAAGAATATAACGTATATATGCAAAATATTATTATCCATTTGTTTATTATAAATTTATAATCAAAGTTTTTATAAAAATACCATTAATTTACACGATAATATTTAACGTATTTGCGAAAATTTTCCTATTGAAAAAATATGGGACAAAATGTTGTTGCAAACTTGCGTTCAGATTTAAAGCTACAAGATTAACAATCATTCTTCACGAACGATTAAAATTCCTATCTCTAACGTTCTAGTACGGAATAGGGATGAAAGTAATCTAAAGATGAACTTAAAACGATCTTATATATAAGATCTGTCTATGAATAGCTTAAATATGGTATATCTCTACGCACATTGTGACGATATATTTGATCTAATAATTTAATGGTTTTCTTGTCGATCCATAAATCCTATTTTTATTGCATGTGGGAAAGGAAAAGGGCCATTAAAAATGAATACGGTTGAAACGAGAGTCGAGTATATTGTATCGTACTTTAATGGTAGTCTCTTACTCAAGAGTACGCCGGAACGGCTCACGAGGATCTTTTGCTCGGAATCTCCCTCGCACTTTATGTTATACTATAAAATGGTTAAAAGCCAGAGATTTCGCATTACATTACCCTCGCGAGATTTCTCGCGGCTCTCGAATATATCTGGAACGATATTAGTAATTGCGCTGTTACTTTCGTCGATGAGAAGAAGCCAATCCGACGCAACGAACGTGCATTCTAAAATTGGATTGGCTACGAATGTATGCAGAAAAGAGCCCGAAATACAAAATATTAATAATCATACGGTTTTAATCATATAGTAATAATACTATGCTATAATACTAATATTTAATTGTAATAAATATAATTGTACTAAACTAAATATATTTAACACGACATTACTAAACGGACGCAAACGTAATGAAATTTTCATTCACGGCGACACTTGCATGCTTGCAAAATTAGAAGGAAATATTCAGAATTCTTAGAATGCCTCAATCGATATATTAATCGCAAACATTAAACTTTAATTTCGCGGCTCTCTCCCACTTCGCTTCTACTTAATTAAAGATCGCTTCTTTTATTTCTATCTATACTTAATAACGTTAGTCGATAATATTTCAATCATACCAACACTCTGCTATAGCGCGTCTTCTTAACAAAGATAAATAACCGCTATCTTAGTAAAAAAAGATACATCAATAAGTGTCATTTGATATTCATCATCATTGATCAACCAATTACTAATTTATAAACGTATGCTCATGGAGAAGAGCATACATCACTTATCAGGTATAATCAATCATTCAATTTACAATTAGACTTTTCCCAGCGTGGTAGAAATCATCAGGGTCGGTTCTGGCTTCTTACTAGTCTGCGTGCGAGAACAATTTTTACGCCTTTATATAGATGTGTAGAAAAACGAGACAACAAAAAGATATACATTTATACGTATAAAGTATTTCGTAAACATACATTGTATTTAAAAAACCACGAAGAAACAAAAGAATTTTTTTATTACCATTAAACTATTCTAGACCTTTTACTATCTATAACGGTTACAATATCAAATAAATCTAAACTTTCAAAGTTTATGTTCTATAGTTAAATATCCTAATTTGGTTAATCGGTCTTGAGTCATAAAGGATTGCAGATAATTCTTTATTAATTTTAATTTCACAGAACTTATTTCACTAAATGCAACAGTTATGTCGGTAACATTGAAAACATTTCTAAAAAAATAACAAATTTAGAAATGACAAGTGTAAGTTATTTTTAACAATATAACCTAAATTTTGTAATGATTCGATAAGCTTTTTTCGTATTTTATTTTTTAATACATCTCATCTATAGGATAATACAGAAAAAATGTGATGCAGAAAAACAATACAATTTTCGAATAAAAGCTAAAAAAATGACGGTTTTAAAAGTTACTTAGCAGCATCATTGACTACTAAATTTAGTGAATTTGGATTAAAGGCAATCGAATTAATTCGAGTTCAAGCATTGGCGATAACATTCGGATTCTTACAGTGAAACTGCGGTTGGTTTAATGACAACATAATATATATATCAAACATTTTTATTTTTGTATTTCTTATGAATATTTTTACGTCCTTAAAATTTTACGTGTAAGCACACATTGCACACTCGTCAGAACCGGCCCTGGAAATTATTCTCATTGCGTCATTAAAGTGGAATGCAATATTTCTGATTACTCTCTGATAGCTAATAACAATCGTAATGTTTTATAAATTTTGTTTTGTGAAGTTATTTGACGTATAATAGCTTAAAAATTATTTATACGATATTTAAAAATCTGCCACTTGTCTTTAGATCGTTAGAGCATTTTTCCAGTGAAGAGATCGATCATCAAAGACACTTATTTTTTTATAACAATTTCGCAGGTGTAACATTTTCCGCATGTAAAGAAAAATTTTTATCGTTTTCATAAAGATTATATTTGCACAATTTCACAATAAATTGCGACAACTATTCAGATAAAAAAAGACGCAAATCTACTCATTCAACAAGTTAGAAGAAACTTGATGTCGAGTCTGACTGACTAGATTATAATTGTCCATTATTTCTAATATCGACAAAATGTCTCATTGTAAAAAGTAACGTTGGAAAGTATTGTAATAAGAATTAAAAAGTTAAAAACAAATTAAAAATTACAAAATTATGAAATTGTACAAGAAACGATGATGTCGCGCTCTAATTTCGTCCGACAATAAATTTTCTATATTTGTGTGCTTTTACGTGAAAAACACGAGAATTCGTCGATGCTCATAATTCTGGACAAGAAAAGGCTGGATTTATCTCGCCCAGGATTTTTATATAATACCAGTCTCTCTGAAAGTACACTTTCAAGTTTCAATAATGAAGATGAACATTTAATTGAACTAAAAGATGAACACTGAATTGAATTAAAAGCGAAGTTACGTAAGGAAGTAAAGCTTTAATTATAGCTTTAATAATGAAACATTCGAATGTTAATTGAATTTGAAATGTTAAAATCACGAATCATTGAAATTATCATTTTTAAGTTAATCACGATAGAAGTTTGATGGAAGTGCATGAAAATTTCGATTTACTTCTTCGTTAATTACTAAACGTATCCTGAATAAAGTTCTATAGATATCCCTTTTATTTATGGACATCTTAAATTTTATACACTTACTTTCTGAAAACTGAAAATTATGGAGTGCTTATATATGGCATTATAAAGTTGCATAATTTAAATTATTATACGGAATGATTTAAAAGAACACTACAAGATGTTCAACTAACACAAGGCGATGAAAATTTAATACACAAGAGAAAAAGTTTCGCGAGCAGAGATTATACCAGATTCCTATAGATTAAATCTAAAAGTTAATATTTTGTTCCAGCTCGGTATAAAATTTTATCGGAGCGTCCGAATATATAACGCAACGTTTTAATTAACATACACGCGACAGTTTCCTTAACAATTCGATTATTTATCTGGCAAAGCTTAGCAATAAATTATTTGGCACTTGACCCTCTTTGAAATCCCGGTTAGATATATCGCTAAGCTTTTTTTTTAATCTTTCACAGTACGATGCTTTCTCCCGTTCGCACCTTTTTAATTTATGTCACCTTCTTCGAAGTGCGCAACGTAATTCAGGCCTAACTTTGTTTATCGTTACGTCGCTTACAATTACATGTTGCGAGAAATCTTCTTAACCTTCTGGTTGTTAATTATATCTCACAAAAATCTCATTTATATAGAAAATAAAAAATTCGCCGAGACATTGTTTTACAATGGGCACTGTGTACTTGCCCCATACACAAGTTGAGAAAACCAACTCCGTTTTATTATTCGCGTCTCCTTAATTAACTCAACGTAGAGTTCTCAGTAGAAGGGGGTTTACGTTAGAAAAATTAATCGAACACATATTCAACTGCGTAACATATTGTACGTATAAAGTCTATACATTACGTCGTGCGAAATTATTTCCACCGTCTGGAGTGTCTTATCATTTAGCTTCGCGCACTTACTATTCAACAATTGCATTTCGCTAGACTTAAATAGGTATTAATAATAAAACATGTAGTAAATATAATATATATGTTTGTATACATACATGCACGTACATGTATGTATACAGACTTCATATACACCGCGCATATCGGCGATCCGATTAGATAATATATACCGGTACATTTATCCGATGGATGACCGAACGGGGTACGAACGCAGTGCATGGGCTAATTATTAATTAGGAAATCCTATCGTAAAATTTTTGGCGCTGTTTTGGCATAATTTAAATTCGAGCGATTTTTGAGCCGTGCTTTATCATCGTTTCTGAACGTAATTTTTGAATTTTCGAATACAATACAAACGTACGAGTCGTTACGCCGCTACAATAATACGAAACAAATAATAATGTGCAAGAACTTACTTTGCTTTACATCATTATCGTAAAAGTTCATCAATATTCTACTATATTATCATGAAATGAACATGTTTGGATGTATCTGAATAATAATTCACGTATCGCGTGTAACGCCTAACGCTGTCGTTTATCCGATGGTTGAGCAAATAATTACTAAATCGTACAAGGTGTCAGATAAATTTTACTTGGCAAGGAAAATGTATATTTAAACTCTATGGAGACTCACGGAATGCAAAACGAACGATTCAATTTTCGTGCTACCCGGTATTCGATATCTACGTAATATCGTTGCCGCGTTAGCTGTTTTTCAGTCTCGCTAATTCCTGTATTTAACGCGAATTGTTGTGCAATTGTTGGAAGATTTTGACATGCTGACGATGTCGTCATCCTCTTTTGGAACGTATGGCAGAGCGAGCTAAAAAGGGGACCGAAATTTTCGTCTACCGGTCGTTTGCTACTGTATGGAACACACAGTCAGATGATGCAGAGCGTGGTCCAATAGAATAGGAGTGCCTGCAGCTAATTCTGTACCAGCATCGGCGCAATCGTCATCACAGTCGAAGTAATTGCTCTGCAAAAAAAATAACGAATGTTAGTAAATTGCAACAGTGCAGAAAAGTACTTGAATTTATGTCAATGAAGCCTATAAAGAGGACATGCTAAAAGAACATTATTAGAGTATGTGTGTTTAATTTCTTTTATCATAAAATAATTTATTTCTTTGTATCCGTGGCAATCGTGGCGCAGAGAGATGTGCGCTGCTCTAAAGATCCGAGTTCAAATCCGACTAATAATATCGTCGGTTTTTATTCGATCGCTACTTCTCGGAAAGGTACCCACTGAAAGTATCTTGCCACACGAGTCCTTTATATTTGCCGTTCGACAGACGAATTCTCAGTAGCTAGAAAGATTCTTTTTTTTTTTTTTTTTTATTTAAATAAAGGAAAGACCGTGGGGGTAGCCCATGTGGTCATAATAGCGAAACCGAAACTAGTTGTATCACATCAAAACAAAAGAGACTTCGACTAGATTAACATGAACGCCTCAATAAAAGCGTCCCAAACAGAAGTTAAACTGCGTAATATAAACTCGTAAACTCGTAGAACTTTGAACTCGAAACTGTGTAAGTGTATATGAATGTATGTATAATTGTTCGTGTTTGTCCGCGGTGTCGGGAACTCGGTAATGCCGTAGGTGCGTTAGGCCCAAGGAACTGCGCGGATCACTTCCCCCTGCGGCCAGAGACTAGAAAGATTCGACAGTAGGCATATAAACGTTGAATTTCAGAGTATGAAAGTACGTGCGGAGCGAGACGCACCGTGATATCTATTACATTAAAATATAAAATATGTTTGATTAATTTTACTAAAATATATCTAGGAAATTTCAATAATTTTTCAAAATTTACCAATCTGCTTGGTAATTTTCATCACGTTGTTTGTAAAATGTCTTTTGTATATTTTAAAAATTCCTTGGTTGCCAAATTGTCCCAAGTTTGAAGTGAATTTAAGGGTAAAATATAACAAAAAATTCTCTCCGTGTAGAAAATTTTTTATATGTAATATTCATACTTATTTTTAGGTACGTTCTTGCCAGAAATGGTTTCTGATAATGAATATGTCATTATCAGAATTTATATATTAATATATATATTAATATATAATAAAAGAAAGTAATAAAAGAATTTTTGTGCAACGTTTATACTTATAGGTATACACCCGCTCTATGTATATATATAGGGCGGGTGTATATCTAATAAACGTTACACAAAAATTCTTTTATTACTTTCTTTTACTGTTTATTCATTTCTAAAAAATAAAATAAAAAAGCATCGTATAAAAATATGTATGATAATATACATTTTGGGCTTTTGGAAAGATTAATTAGTAATTCTCAGTTTTTAGATCAAAGATTTATTTATGTAATGTTAACAAAAATTTTTGAAGCGACAACTGAAGTTTATAGTTTTATATATTAACGGTCTTGCGACCTGATGGAATCAAATCAGAATTTTCCGTAGCTAACGAACCTAGAAGTGCAAGCCAAAATGGAGCAGTAAAAAAAGTTCGTCCCGCCCCGAGTAATCCGTAACAGAATTGTCCAATTAGTATACAAACTAGCCAATATCAACTTTATTTGCGTGAGTACAGTTATTGACGTCATTTCTGTCTGCAGCAACTGCATACGCGATGTAATTGGCTCACAAGAAAAAGGAATGGTCCGTAAATATTAATTAAGTCTCTAATACTTCTTGATTAATATTTGCAATAAAATTTTTAATATTTACAATATGGGTGGCATTGTAGTGCTTACAAGCAAATGCGACAAATCGTATAATAAAAAAATCCTTTAAAAGTGAAATTGTATTACTGAAGCATACATTTCATCCAGTTTGCATTGCAATTTTGTTAAATGTGAAAAGTTATAAAATTGTATTGATGGATTTTTATATCTTCATTCATTCAAATAATCAAATCTCTAGGTAAATGAAAGCTTTAGTTGTTAAAATTACAAATTCATCGACGATTTGAATTTTATTCGAACTTTAGTAACTTTTTGAGTTTTTAATGTATCAAGTTCGACGCATCTCACATCATGATGTGGTCATATCATATAAAAGCTGCACAAAAAATTATAGCAGGCCTGATGTATGTTATGCCGAGCATAAATCATAAATGATTACCTGGCAATCGATGCAACGACAGCTATCGGTCAGTGAGCAAGTGAGGCCGAGAATTTCGACAGCTTCCTTGTAAAGCTCGGCGCTTGACTTCCGCCGTCTTGGTGGCGACGTAGGTGCGCTGACTGTGCCAGTACCCGATGGTCTCCTGCTGCTCTTCAACCTCGACGAGGATTCTCGAGACAAGGAGGAGGTCGACGTTGATCCCCTCGTCCGATTGTCGCTCGTGAGTAACGCTCGACCCGCCGGAGATGCGAACAGCTGCAGCATATCCATGTCCTGCGGTCGTACATTTACTAATTAGTAGATGCTACATTTGCGCCACGATATCGTGCATAACATGTTTAATATGTCAATCTTATAACATATTACAGTTAATAAAATACACTAGAATTCCATGTTTTTTGTTGCAAAAATTCACTCATATAGAGATGATATTTTGCATGTTAGAGATAATAACATACAATAGGTTTTTTCATTAATTCTCTCTATCTTTTAACAATGTAAATAATAATTAAAAACTCCGTCATCATATTTTAAAAACTAAAAAAAACGACGTTTAAATTTCATCGTAAACGATATGTATAACGCAATTTGGAATTACACAAATAGTGTCCAGCGAGACTACAAATAATGCTTGTTATAGAATCAAAGCGTACTGTGCACCTAACAAGACAACACTCTCAACAAGGATCTTGTATCCCGAAATCTTATTCGTTTTGGATCGCGAAGGATCTCATTCGTAGTGCACTCTCCAGGCAAAAGACTTTTCTAACAATAGCGAGTATTAATGATAATGAAAAACATGCCATATGAAACGGAAGAGATGTGTTATTAAAATTATTACGTGTTTAACGTTCAGTGCAATGTTCGCGAACATTATTTTCCAGGATATCTCTTACAATAAAAACGTAACACAAAAATCCCGTAATGATATTGTTTCGTGCTCGACAGGATTCAGAGGAGCGCGATTTATGCCGGCACCACTCAGAAAGAGTGCGAAACAAGGGGAGGGCTGCGGATAAGAGAACGACTTTCGCTACCGCGATTAATTTGCACCGAAAACTCTTGGTAAATTTCACGGACACTGTCGTGGTTCGAATCGCTCGGAAATCTTGAGGCGTCGGTAGTCTGCCGCAAACGCGAGACGGAGATCTTGCCGAGCATCGACTTGATGCCCTTACGACGGAAATCTTGCGGTCGTACGGAGAATTATGTTCGCGAGGCAGACTCCGATCGAGCGCGAACGCGACACGACCACAGAGGTTCGGGGCGAACTCCTTTGATGAACTCGATAATTACTCGCAGAGAATACAGTCTCTCTGGACACTCACGCACTTGGATGATTGAGAATCGGTTGAGAATGTTTGCATTAAGCCGAAAGAACTTGCCTCGCGGCTCGATTACATAGAGAATATGTTCAATCCTTAACAGCTATCTTCCCGTGGTTTTTATTTTTGGAAGCAATAGTTATTAAAAATACGTTATTAAAATTGCGAGGCTGTACAAGTGTCCTTTTTAATTTTATATTTTAGTATTCTTCTCTTGAAGGATATATGCCTTTTCACAGATATTTCGCGGCAGTTCTTCACCACATTTTTCGTTCTTTCAAAGTTTAAAAAAAAAAAAAAATATATATATATATATATATATATATATATATATACTTTAAAACTTTTAATATAAACATGTTATTAAAATTGCAGGATTGTGCGCCGGATATTCGTTCGCGTATTTTATTTCGAACTCTCCTCATAATGACTCCTCTCAAACTTTTATATCTGAAAAAAGATTTTCGCGCAACTTGTCCTCGTTTCTTATAGTCAGAAATAAATTGCAGACAGATCATTAATACAGGATTAGGTGCGGTCTTTTACCACCTTCTACAAGGGAAAACCTCTCGTGCGTAAAATAAAGGGATATATATATACCGGGAGCTCAAACGCAAACTCGGATGACGGTGACATTTAGAGAGCGATTTGCTTAATTACAAGGGGATCGTTAAAAATTGCTCGCTAAAATGAGCGCCACGAAGTGAATGTGCTTCTACATCGTAGGATCCCCGGATCGTTCTACTGGAAGAAAATAATTGGGAGAACGAATAATTGAATTCATCTTGAAAAGTTGGAGAATTTCGAACGAAGATATCTCAATTCCCATCTTGGGCGTGAACAATTTTCCCTGCACTCTTACGAAACTTCGCAACTCTTGCGCGCGCGGGTACCGTTCCGTCAGTGCGTCGGGAAAACCGTAATTACGCCGATATGCTTTATGCTTTTTGCCATTATCTAGCCAGCTCAATATCTTGCTTACTCGTATTTTCGTCGGAGAGACTTTTCATCGAATTTGTTGGAAATCTCGTTGAAACTAGTTACGATCAGGGAAACCGGGACGAAGCAGCGCGGCTTGGGAAGCATTTTCAGTGCGCAGATCGCCGCAGGCGAGTTGTTACACATTGTGAACTCTCGCGCCGAAAATGCAAGATACACTTTTGGCGAACCTCAGCGAGCTTCATCTACGAGCACCGTCGAAGCAGCTTAAGCTCTCACCGCTTAATGTGCCTCAACCTACGAAGGGTTTAAAAACAAAAATGGAAGTCCCCACAAAATTCAGCGAGATGCTGCATTCAGTGCAACTGGAACTCGTTAAAAGATCTCATTTCATTAAATATTGCAGAAAATACTAAACACGAGAACGTAATAATTAAAAGAAAGTTATTAAAAAAATATAGAATTAACCCTATAGGTTAATATATTCTTGGATCTGGAAAACTCGAGCAGAAACTTTCATCGGTTGATAGTATTTGTACTCAGGTAATAATAATGATTTCTTTGACTTGTGGTGGGGAGGAAACATAGTTTTGAATCTCCCGAAGTGGCAGCTATAACGATAATGCCAAATCGACCTTAGTAGCGAAGACGAAAACGTCGCGAAAGTGTTTATAGGTCTCACAAACGTGATCACAGTAACCGCGTCACATTTTTGTCGAGTAAGTGTATTTTAAAAGTACAATATTTCTTATCAACGTAACTTTATATCTTTGTTATATTATGCATGTTTCTACTTTTCAATAATATTCTGTATTTATAATATAAACTAGTATCTTCAATCATTTTTAGTCGACAATGGAAACGCCCCGCATAAAGCGACCCGCTGAAAGTGAAGACGAAGAGGCAGCGTATGGCATCGACGCAAGGAACTGGATCCTTGGAGAGCCGTGACGCCTACCGCTTTGAATGGTCCGTTACACCGCCGACGGAAGAAGAAGAAACAGAAGCAGATAATGTACCGAATTATGAACCTGAAGTGTTGGGCGATGCGAAGGATAAGGATACTCCAATGGACGTATGGTCTCTCCTTTTTACTGACGACTTTTTTACTGCTAAGTAAAATTGTCGAATATACTAACACTGAGATTGCACAAAAACGAAAAAATTATAAAGAATTACATAGTTCTTTAAGATATATTAATTTCGAGGAATTAAAAGTAGTCCCTTATAGGAATTTTATATTTTAACAAAATCGAAAGAAAAAATTATATTACTGTTAGGAAATTATGGAAACCAGATCATGAAACACCTATCTATCGCTCAACCATGTTAGTATACTCCGTTTTGAATCTTTATTATTACATTTACAGTTCGATGACGAAAGTACACCATGAAGAACGTCGCCAACGTGATAATTTAACACCAATTCGTGACCTTTGGGATTCATTTCTATTGAATTGTAAAAAATATTATTTGCCGGGAAATAATGACGTAACAATAGGCGAACAGTTACTACCACTACTACCCTTCTCCTCTCACTTAACCCATTGGACCAACGGCTTAACGACTCTTCCCGAAAGACGGAGCCCAGTTTGCTCCGCATAAGGGCCCCAATCTTGCACGGAAAGCGCAGCTTTTGGAAAAAAACTTTCCATGGCTCTAATAGACTCGAACCTGGTTCCTCAGATTACGAGTCTGGCGCTCTACCACTAGACCACACTGCCGCCTCGATGCCCAGACGACTATAATATAGCTATTGCTATGCACACAATGTGCATCAATGTTTGATACTTAAGATGATTTTTTAATTATTTGTTTTAAAGACTTGTTTGCAAAATATATTAATACAGCATGAATAAATAAATGCCTTTCCTACGTGCGACTAATTGTAAGGTTGAGTTATATTCGACATAAATTTGATCCACGCTATACAAAAACCAATTGTATTTTCCATTATGCATTTTGATATGTAAAAGACAAGCAATATAGTATAGGTTAATGTAACTTCTTTCTTAAAATTACAAACATAATGAATGTTTATTCAATTTTCATTAATTTTAGACTAATTATTAAACAAATTTCGTACAGCGTGGATAAATTATTGCATAGAGACTAGACAATGCCTACATTGGTATATAATTCATAAATATCCGGAAATTGTTCGTTCTTCAAGGTTTTATAATTGTTCTCTCGATTACCAAACTCAGATTTCGTACAAGCAATTGCGATGACATATTTTTATACAATAATATATACTAAATCAATTTCGAAAAATAACATTAGATAAATTTTTATCGCACGAGATTTTATATGAATGGAATAAAACACAGCTAATTAAATTATAATTATATCGAACTGGAACACTCGGAATGGATATTAGAAGAAAATCGACTTTGTAAAATTTAACAGATGCATTCGCTGTAAAGGAGTTAGTGACTTATATGTGACATATGTATATCATAAATAAAATATTGCACAAATTTATTACAAAAGCAAAAATCAATAGTTCTTGGTTAAATATTTCTTGAAAAGATATCCTTGCTGGTTTTGATGTAATTTCGAAGGTTGTATAACCTTTAATTTCCAAGATTATGAAAAGTTTCAAGTACCTACCAATAACTTTTATGACTTAATTACATCCGTCTAGCAAAGTTTCCTTCCCTTTATAAGAAAAATATAGTTCCTACAGTTTCTTCTATTTGTCTTAATTATAGAAATGTTTATCAAAGAAATTATCTTTATCAAACTCAATTATACAGAGTGCTTAAAAAAAATGTTAACACTTATATGAAAGTAACGTGGGGCTATATGGGGAAGTGCTTCAAGGCTCTAAAGACCACCTGGAGAAGATTCCAAAAATATGTTGACAACGATGAACAAGTAGAAGTCTTTAAAAATACATTTGTTACTATCATATTTTGTGTTATTCTGTTCCGTTTCTCCAAAACAGTTACTTCCATATAAGTATAAACATTTTTTTAAGTACCTTCCATTATCATACTATTAATCATAATTTACAATAATACTATGCTATTTAATTATTTATTATCTAATTTATATAATTCAAATTTTTCCATTTCTAATTTATTTTCTATCTATATTTCTTTCTTTTGTTTCAATTTTTTTCTTTCAGCATTCCATATTTTGCCTTTAATTTTCTCAGTCTTTTGTTATATATTTCTCTGAACTATTTTCTCTTTAGTTATAAATCGATGGCCAGTACACGTCTGGAACGCTCTGTTGGGTTAGGTTACGAAGACAAATAAAATTTAAAAATAGGAGATTGCATTTAAATTTGAAACAAAGAAAACTAAAACGCATGAAAAAAAGAACGTTGAATGAGTTAACAATCACATCTTCCACAGAAGATATATAGCAAAAAATAAATAAGAAGGGATTATTAAAATATCAACAACAATAATTAGATAAAATGGAATTTTTTTTACCAACGGACACAGCATTTTAATCACAAATTAAGCAAATGTAATCCCCGCAATGTTCCTTCAATGCCAATATTATGCGACCATGAGTTGTGTATGCCTTAAGGCTTAGATTTAGTTATTCATATCTGCTCTTATATGAGATCTCTTTTACAAACGCGCGGTCAATGGATAAAGCCATTAATTTTACATAACAAATTTGACAAAATAGTGTACGAAATTTATATAATATAATATAAAATAAAAAAGTGCTGCTGAAATTAATTCCGCGATCTGTTACATACAGAAATGAATGTTATATTGTACTCTTAAATCAACGATAAGCCGCTTGTCGCGTAAATCTCCAGAGCATAAATGATTAATATTGTCTGGGGATCATACTTCATACAGTGCGTTTTGAGTACTGTAACATTGAAAATAACTGCGATATTTCAATGTTTGCAATCTTTCGAATTCGGGGAAAGACGGACGGGAAGGGCTTCCGGAACTGTCAGGAATCATTGAAATAGGCAGCTTGACGAATATATATTTCGAGTTCGAGGTCAGGCAGCCCCTTTCACGAGTGTTTCACATACATATTCGAGTAGCATCCTCGCGGCTTGATCCATCCAAAACCAGCCGTCTTTGTAATGGAAATGTCTGTTGGCACTGCCTGCCGGGCCGCGTTTTCCCGATGCGAAATCGTACCATCGCATCGTGTTCTTGAACTCTTGAGATTCCCACGAGACATAAACATCCGTCTCAGGGGATGCTCTGTATAAGCAAAAAAATGGCCCATAGGATCCTCACAGATTTCAAATGACGATTTACGTTACACCCCGCAACAATAAATATACCCATTCTTGGACAAAATGGTAATTTATTACTACTTTGACTTATAATATTATAATAATACAGATCGAATATGCTGGGAAGTCCATGTCAATCGAGAGAGTCACTTCTTTGTTAGTAAAAAATGTATCTTTGTCTTCTTGTTTTATAGTCTCAGAGACATGGTATTAGCGCTGCAACTTTGACGAGATCGTCGATACATTACTGTCACGAGGAACTTCAATAGAGGTGTGCAATTATCTTTTAGCATTATTTACCGCGTCCGGAAAAGATCATAAATTAATTTAAAGTATTTGTTTGGAATGTTAATACCTCGATACAATAAAGTAAAAAGACATATCATTTATCTGACTGCATACTTTATTAATTGTGCAATAATATAGAATAATTTTTATAATAATAAGAGTATAACATGTATATATGCTAAATATTACTATCCATTTGTTTATTATAAATTTATAATCAAAGTTTTTATTAAAATATCATTAATTTACATGATAATATTTAACGTATTTGTGAAAATTTTTCGACTAAAGAAAAGGGACAAAATGTTGTTGCAAACTTGCATTCAGATTTAAAGCTACAAAATTAACAATCATCCTTAACGAACGATTAAAATTCCTATCTCTAACGTTCTAGTACGGAATAGGGATGAAAGCAATGCTCTTAACTCTTTATCGCGACCCATCAATTCTGCATGAGTCCTCGGTATCGAGCGATTATATCCCGGGAAAACAAAAACTTTTTCTCCGGCCATAGCCATTTCTCTTTTCCGAGCAGTAAAGGCGCGATCTTTATTTTATCACCTTCGAGGGCGACGCCTGAAGGGAACGTCATTTTTAGAGCAGTCGACGACGAACAAAAGAGGTCGATGGAAAATGGCAAAGAGATCAAATGGTGGGTGATAACAAGCGCCAAGCTGATTCGATGTACCGAGTGTACAGGGGAAGACAGTATCCCAGGCCGATCCCTCGGGACGCATATCCTCGTCCGTCGGTCTTGGTATTTTCCTGCTGCGCTGCGAACTTTTCTCGAATCCTTCAACACTGATAGATAACCCGGTCGAAAGGGCGGACTTGGATAGAACGACTGACGAAGACTTTTTGCCGCGAGACCGGATTTTGCGGAGGGAGTTTATGTAGTGGGGAAAGAAATAATTTTTACTTGATGTTGAAAAATGTACTGCAAGATATACCTCCCACAAGATATATTATCCATTATATTTCTTCTCGCAAGATCGAGCGGAAAAATATCCCATTTGGACGAATTCTCCGATTATTATTGAGATTATTATATAAGTATACATATAGTTTGTCTCTCAAAAATAGTTGACATATTGCACAGCAAAAAAAAACATCTCTTTTAAGATGTTTTTAATTTGTCCTGCTCCAATTATCACAAGATTAAATACAGAAATATTCCATTTAGACGTAAATTATAAGAATCCGTAAATAAACAGATATTGCACAGCGAAAAAAGTATACGTCTTCTTTAAAATGCTTTCAATTTACTCTTGCCTCTATTCTATTATTAATTTTTTTTTACATTACTCATCGATTTTTATTAATAATGCAAATTATTGAACTGCAAAATATATTTTTATAACGTTAAAAGAAAATTCATTAAACTCTCCATACACTAAAATTGACAATTTGACCGTCCGGAAATTGAATTTCGGTATGCTTTGGATAATTAGCTTCAAGTATTGATTGGGCGTAAACATAGTTTGATTATAACAGCGATCGATTCGATTTATATATAAGCCGAATAACTTAATTGCTCACAAATCGTTCCAATTGCTTGTACTTATCAACTCATGAATTAAGAATTGTATTAATTTTAGCCAAACGAAGAAAGCCAGAAAGGACAGAAAGTAGAGCAAAATCGATCTTGTGGGTTAATTAGCCAAAATTAATTTTATAATATAGCAATTGAGTTTTAAGTCATATTATAATTGTTGCCGTTATCATTCAGCAAATACATTTGCTTTAACAAAAAAAAAATTTAAATTTACAAAGCAATTTAGCAGAGAATAAAAATTTCCTCTGTTTCCGTATATATTAATTAATGTTACATATTAAATTGAAAATCCGAAGATTGCGATAATGGAAGCGATAGCAGCAAGCTCGCGTAACAAAAATAGCTTTACAATAATGTTTCCTCTCCCGTTCCCATTAATGCGCATCAATTTTCCAAATATCGAATCGGTATCGTTATATCAACGTTATACATCGCATAAAGCTATCGTTAGCGCTCGTAGAATTTATGGATTTATGAAACGCGTTTAATGCCCCATTATTTTGCGATTTAATTCCCTTCTGTGCGGGTATTAAATATTTCCAGTGCAACCTGCCGTCATTAAACAGCAAATATGTATAGTCGTATGAACATGTTCAGCTCCCGATCTTTCCTTTGGAATTATTGTTGATCACTCTACCAGGGAATCTATTCCGATCAGCGATAATATCCAGCTGTATTTGCTCGTCCGGGAGGGTAGTGCTCGCCCATGTTGTTAATCCCCCTTGTAAACCTCTGTCAACAAGAACCATCGAGAGACGGCTGCTAATGAAGAGAACCCATCTAATTAAGTTAATTAATACCGACAGAAGAGCTCTATAGGAAACTTTCGATAAAGGGACAAAAACGGTCGGAGGGGAGGTTACAAGCGCGCACACGAGGACGCGTAGGACGATTTGCGAAACAGGATAATTATATCGGTTTCATCGTACCGATGAGCGGGGTAATAGGAGAACATTGTTCGCCGAGGGATGTTTAGTCGAGGATTAATACCGCGAGGCGGTATCGTGGCGTTTATGCGGTCAGATTAATAAAGGTACGCCCATGGCAAATCTACTTTTATTGAAACTAGGATTTTTATTAAGCCCCCCCCCTTGGTCCAAGTACGCATTTTGCTCGCGGCGATGGTGATTCCGCTTCTTTGTGTCCCATCGTTTCATGAACCACGGAAGCGATAATTGTCACGTACGAATGAGAGAGGTATTATCTGGCGAAAGGTATTATCATGTTCTGCTGTATTGTTAACAATAATTTATGTTCCAGGACAAAATCTATTTGCGATTATAATAATAGATCGGAATATATATCGTTGTAGCAGTAGTTCTTAACGTTATATAAAATGGCTAACACATATCATGTTCAAACTGAAAAAATAAAGTCTGCAATATAATCGTAAATTTATATGAAGCATTTGACGTATAAAGCATAATTTGGTATACATATATATTCATGACAACGACTGAGCAGAGATAAATCTATTTTGACATATTTTTGCAGAGCGCGTAAAAACAACGCGCGCAACGGTGCGTAAAAAGAGCTTTAATTGACACGGATGACATTCGTTTAATTAATACATTTTTCCACGCTTCGATAAGCGGGTCGCTTCGATGAGTATCACGCACCGTACATTCCGACATGTTCCCGCCTCTTTCTTTGTTTTCCTATCTATCACTAGTATATGCTGTCGCATACATGATGTCCAAATAATTGCAGGAAATTGTTTGAGAGCGTTATATATTCGCGTAGCGCCGCCGATTTCACACTAATGCAAATTACTAAACGAAATTACTAAAGCTAGTGCGTGAGTCCAAACGAATGCACTTTCATTGGAAGAGAACAGAATGCTTCCCGCATTAATTACCATACCATGAGGCACGTTTCGCCCGTACTTTGCAACATCTGCGGGGCATGCCCAAATATTGTAATCGTGTTCGTTAAATCATGTTATCGCCGATAGATTATCCGAATAATAACATGTATCGATATACCATTGCGTCGCGATCGACTTTGTATTAATTGAACACGTTCGTGAATGCGATTGCGACAGACATTGTTCATGCTATGATTATTACGACGATGTACAACGCGCTACGAAATGTCGCATAAATATTTTAACGATGCAATAATATCTTTATCTGCGTGATTAAACGGTTTAAAAGATTGTAATAAGATAATTTCGTGGTGATTTAACACTGATTTTGACAAATGTCGGGATTGCGTGACTGTGAAAAAAATAAAAAATTGTAGAAAATATTACAAATAATTCTTATAATATATCTCTTTTATTATGTGTTTGGCAAGAATCTTGTACGAGTTATTATAACAAAATATATGTAACTCACATTATGGATAGACAATTTTATTTGTAGAATAATATCTGATAAAGCGATATCTTACTCATAATTTATATTAATTTATTCGTTACACAAATAATCGCCAAAGCTTTCATGTCCGACAGTGAATACTATAATTTAACAATAATATATAGCAGTTAATTATGCGTTTATTTACCATATTCCTACTCCATATGCATTATGGCGATTAACATTATCTACGAACAACTACGCGAGCGCGCATGCAAACCTATCTGATGGATCTACACGGATCTGCATGTATTTGTATACGCAAACTCTGTTTTGAAACATTATTTAATAAAAACAACCATTTATTAACAAATGGCTTGGGGGATGTGGATAAAATTCGTAGTTGTTTATCACGTCCATTAACAAGTTTGAAATCCAAAACTCTCGCACGTTATTTTAATTTAATTGGTACCGAAGTCGGCGTATCTTTTTTCATCGAATTTAATTAAAATTTAGTTTAATGAACAGCAATTAAGTACTATTGCTATTGTATCGCGAAGTCTAACGTGACTCCCCGCAAATTACAGTTATACGATTGTTCGATTAATTACGTTAGGAATATTCAATTAATCGGTTATCGTCATTGGGATCTATGTGTTATTATGCATCGAGCGACGCCGGAGTTTGGCTACGCAATTATAGCAATAATTGATGGGTCTAATCGGGAATTGCATATCCATTAGAGCGTGAAATAATGGTATCGAATAATTGCTTATTTTGTGCGCACATCAGAGAATTGAACTTTCCCGAATTACACGTTTTCCAAATTATCGTATCCAGTATCGTAATCAGCTTTCATCGCGATGTTATATGAAACGATTTTACAATTAGATAAGAAATATTTTATGGCGCTTTTTGAATTATTTGTATGTTTACCATTTATCACCGTTTTGTTATTAGCTTGTTCGCCACTTCGACTACAGAACTCTACGCGTGATTATACGACGATAATAGTTATACTAAATGATGCATTCTGCAGCAACGTTTGCGATTAACGGCCTGATTACGCATTGTACTGCACGCTTTGGCGACGGCTTGTTTGTCGAATTAATTCTCTTCAAATACATATAAGTTAAGCCGCAACCACACACCATCGCTTTATAATGAAGTAAGAAAGCTATATCTAGTCCAGATATTTGTGTAAATTATATTCCAACAATTAAACAGTTAAGTGCAATTTATTACTTATTTCGGTCGTTGTTATTATCTTATTAATATTTGTATAGATATTTAAAAATATACGATCAGCGATAATATAAGATAAATACAAATAACTATAACAATTATGATCACGATATGATTCATAGAATGAAGCGATCCCGGATTACGAGAGGATCGCAAATTCGCAATACAGCTGTACCATAGTGGCCTGTTACACGGCCGAATTGTACTCACCGGCAAGGATTCAGGCGTGTGGTCAAGCACGTATATGCTGTTCGTGTATCCGTACAGCATCGTGTCCAGATCTGAAACCCAAGGAGAGCGAGCAGAACATTAAATTGGATCTAACTGGTTGCGAGCCGTGCGGCACACTAATGCCGGTAATATCCGCGCGTACTCGCACACTCGCGGGCTGCGTCACCGCAGTATTCTAATTTACGCTGGATGCAACGTAGCACAGAGGAGAGCAATTTCCTAACACGGTCGCGGGATGAGAGCACACGCTTTCAAATTCCCGACGTCCTCTCCTTGCCGCCGTAGCCCTTCGTGCGTTTCCTTCGGGGCTTGCCAAGCCGTTCTAACATTATCTTACGACAGCATTACGTTTAACTCAGTTCAATGTTTACGTACATAAAACTTTCTTGGTACTACCTTGCGTTATGCTACATTGTACACCACAATGCACCTGACAAATCCCGTTTTGTGATATAATAGATAAATAGTATTTTATATATTGCCAGATAATAATATAGCAAATAATTAATATAAATTCTATGTGCTTGTCATTTTCTCAATACACACAATTTTATACAGATATGTATGTACATAATTTTATATAGAGAATAATTGCTATATGTATTATATGTATATTTTATACATTTTACATAAGTCAGTTATTACAATTATTAAACACTGACATGATTTTTTCGGATAAAATAATTTGTGATAGAAAAGCTTGTCCGAACACGGTTTACCGAAGCCACAACGTTGACTGTAAATAACGCTGACGCAATAACCGTCGAAGGGCTAACGAGTTTTTCCGCATTGACGCTCGTTGCTTCAGTGGAAAAAATTATTATTGGCAGTGAACACAGAGTGGTGGCAAAAGCATTGCGGTTGTTGCAACATGTATGTCCGCGAAAAATTTAATAACGGGATAGCGGTCGATCGCGGAGAACTAATATTTCCGTACAACATTCGGTGGTCATGTAGATCAAAATACCACATAAGCTCGGCCACAAATTTACATTGTTAATGATTTTCTGTTTCGGACAAATAATATAAGTGATAATGTTAAAAGCGTACGTGTTATACTTAATATTTATGAAAACATTAATAAAAAAAAAACTTCCTGCCACCTAATAATTAAATTAATCATAATTATTAATTATGCAATGTATACAATGTCATTTAACTATTCTTATGCTATGTAGCACATGATTAAATCTGCAATCAATTAATCGTAAGAAAATTTTTTTTTATCTGACTAGTGAAGGCTTTTTCTCTTTCCGCGACTCCACACTACTACTCAGACAAATTTTTCGAAAGGATCGTCGTAAAATTCCGTAAGCAATATTCTAAAAAGATTGCTGAGTGCTCAGACAGTTGTATTCATAGCGCAGGCACATATCCTATCGACGATTTATGGATCGGAAGCTTGACGCTGGCGGATATAGCGGAGCAATTTTTCAGAAATTATTGCGCGATATTCTCTGAACGAACGAGAAGCACTTAGGCATCTTGATAACGATTCATTGCGATATAAAAGTTCTCAGCCTTCAACCTCGTCTATTATATTGCGTTCGCGTATCGTCCAAACGGATATATGGGATATATGGGGAATCGGTCGGATTCAACGACGGCCGATTTCCGATGAAACGCTACGACTCGCTGCTTCCGTGCCTTTTTCCCGAAGGATATGCGGCACGTCACGTTACTTGAACGATTCGATGGGAATTTCAATTTGCGAGGATGGCATTGCGTTGCTAAAAGGCGTTCGTACCAAACGCGCAGGGTCACTTTGAGGCCATTGGACGCTCGAGGCTAACAGAATTTGTTACGGCACTTTACGCCGCTTAAAAAGAGAACGTATACGTATAAATTTGAGCTTTAATTTAACAGCATTTGCTTAAGAGAAAAAAAAAGATTTTAGATAAATGTTATATTGTGCAAAGATAGATTTATTATTGCGAGAAGCAGTACGCTAGAACAGTTAGGAATTTTTCTTTTAATTTACATTAGACAAATATCAGAATCCAAGAAAAATTATGTTTCTAATTTGTGACGTAACATGTAACGTGGAAAATGTTGAAGGAATAAAAAATATATGTGTGCGCGAATAGACGAAAGAATTAGAGTTCGAAGGATATTCGATATCTATACAGAATTTTTTACACGAAAAAAGTCTATAATTAAAATTAAGAATATTTACAAGTTATTTACAGAGAGTTTTATTTCGCGAATGAAGGAACTGGGGCGCGACGCGAGCGAATAAAAGGCGCGCGCAAAATGTAACTTTCGCGAACTAAAGAATTGACGCGAGCGAATGCGCGCGGAAAAGGCAGCTCTACAAGCTCGATTATTATTTCGCAAGCAGCGAAATACAGGTTCGAAGGCAGGGGTTAGAAGCCGATCGACAGAATATGCCGAGCACGGAATCGCGTACACTCTCTAATACGGAATCGTAATATAGGAAATCGCTCGCTATTAATTCGGTGTATTGCTATCGAGTGCGAATCCGCGCGCGGAAGTCAGGGTCTTTATTAACGCGAACTCCGGACCCGCGGCAGCGGGCTGAAAAATCTGTGAAGCTAATCGGATGCCGACATCCCAAGAAAGCAGTTGATTTGTAAAATGTCAAACGACTCAGCTGATCTTGAGATTGGCAACCGATCAGCTGTTTTCGCCGAATCTCTCGCTTTGTCCCGGGTGTTTACCTCGCGCACTAGGGCACTAGGGCACTAGGCTCCGAGACAAAAGGAGAGAGTCGGCACAAGCAAAAACGAAACAGTTTTTCTGTCTCTCGCAAGTTCTAAGAAACGACCTGCTTATTTCTGGAATAAGTTTAGAATTTATATATAAGCTTTTATATGTATAGAGTTACATTTAGCTTTTAAATTAAAGTCGTTTCCCGGAATGATTTAGGAACAATTTTACTCGTTTTATAGATTTAATGCGTTCAATCCCGAACAATATGACACATAAAATATATTAAAATTCATACGTGTATCAAAATAAACGATACAGAAAATTAATAAATTGTAGGATAGTCTGTTCCGCGTACTGAAAAATTAACGGTATATAGACTTAAAGCACCTTTATCTGTTCATATTTCAGGCAAGTATTAGTATTTTTTTTCCCTCCTTTTAATCAAAGCCAGCAAACTACATTAAGTTTCATTTTTGAACCATAAACAAGAAAATAATTATTAAGGTAAGTTAATATAGCCAGAAAAAATCATGTTTCTGCTCGGGTTTCCAAGATGTAAGGGTAGAAACCATTTAAAAGATATGGATAGATCATGCACCCTTTAAAAGTTAAGTAGTGAATAAGGTTAAGAGTCATGAAGCATAATTGTGATTTAACGCTAGGAATTATTTCAAATTTCAATTTCATGAGGATGTTTAATCGCGCGAATGCAAATCGTAATAACGTTATGCCGTGTGTGTTCGACGATAGATCGACGATAGAGAATTGGCGCAAAACGATCGGTGAGAGATAGATTTATTGTTTCATTTAGACTCAGCTCGCCGGAGAGCTCCGAGCAAAATTGCTTGACTGTGAAAATCGATCCCTCGTTGCGCAAAGTACCGCTGTGAAAGATTTTATTTTCGTGATAACGCTGTTTGGGTGAACCAATATTGTCACGATCAACATTGATCGTATATATAGGCATTCACATATACAGAACAATGCAAAGATCATTACATATTATCAGAGAAGAAAAGACAAGAACAAATATTCAGTTTAGGAAGAAAAAAAAAAAAAAAAAAAAACGAAATTATGAAAACAAAAAATTTCAAATATTTATTTATTCAAGCATTTAAAAATTCCAGCTGTATTATAAATTATAAACAAGCGCTAATCTTCATGGCAGCAAAGTTAATCCTGAAGCTCGTTTAAGTTTTCCAACAAACAAAAATAGCTGTGACTGAACAAAGTCCAAGAGAGAACTTATAGAACGTTTATTCCTAGGAAAAGCGATTGCAGGATGAAAACGATGTGTATTTAAAGCATTATCGATAAACAAAATTATCGATTTGAAAGGTTCATTAATTTAATGTTACATATAGAGCGTTCATTCTAATGATAACTTATCCACATCTTGTATAAAAATTATTTAAAATAAATTTGTAGTAAATTAACGATAGATATATATTACAATAAAAATTCAATAATGTCGTTTTCTTTGTTCTTTACGGTATATCGCGATATATGGAATGTACACAGATTGCCCAAACGCAGAGACATAGGCGAAAGAGGCGGAAATACAAAGCTGCGGGGCACACAATGGCATGACTCCGAATTGCGTCCGTAAACCGCATTGCCATTGCATACCGCAAATATCGAAATTGTTTCACGCTACTGATATATGTCCCTCCGCCTCCCGTATTCTTCGCGCATCGCGCGAACTGTAATCGACTATAACTCCGGTTGGATGGCGGCGGTTATGGCCGGTTTGCCTTACACCCTATACATTTACGTGGATAGTGTATTAAAAACTGTTCCCGTACCTAAATTATTGTATTTCAATTATACCACAAAAATTGTATCATAAACTCATGGAATATTCTTGTTATTGTTGATAATTCTTTGAACGTCAAAGACTTATCGATTGCTTTTTAAAAGACTGAAGCTACTTCTACTTTGAAAGCCCGACCTTTGTCTTAGAAAAGAATACTGCGAGCGATAGTAATATGCAATTGCAGTCCGCTCGCGATGCAGCAATGTACCATGAATGCATGACGAATAACGTGAGCGCAACATCGAGCCAATCTTGATAAATCTCCTTGTGTTACATGATAGACGACAGATGCGACGTGGCCGAAGCCAATTCTCCTTCTATGCTCTGTCACGCGTGTGCCCTCGTTTTTCCGTGAGACGAGTACATTCTATATTTAGAATTGGGCTTTGACCAATTTTTAACGCGGAATCACGCTCGCGGGAGATATCGTGAACTGCAACAAAACAATCATACAATTGCTATGGTAGAGCATGACCGTAAAAAATAAAAACGAGTCATTCGTGTTTGCGACAGGAATTGTGAATTGACCTATCGAGTTATTTAAAAAATTCTCTCCGCGCGAGTTACTGAAATCACAGATTCCTATTGTCACCTCTCGATTTTTCCCCCAAAAAGAGAGAGAGAGAGAGA